>NC_069500.1:684046491-684346491 GCF_027579735.1 Bombina bombina | reverse complement strand
ATTGTTATCAAAATACAAAAGTTACTTTACCCTTGAACTTTTAAATTGCAGAACTGAAATCCAATTTGTAAAAAGAATCTTGTGAATATTCTGCTTCTGGTAGAACAAACAACAACAGTAAGCAGAGTGAAATAAAGTAAAAGTGTTTATAAAAGTAGTCTATTAAAGTTAACGATTTAAAACAATTAACAAAGACTATGGAATTTGTTATATACCTAATGTAATAATTCTTCTTTATTATCCTTCTTTTTATCCTTAAGTATTTATTTATTTATTTTCTTATAAGAGATCTTTTGCAGAGCTAATAATACCTTTAAATAGACCCCAGAAAGTTAGGATGGAAATATTTCCTAATTGCTTGCCAATGGAAAACACCCAACTGTTATTAAAATACAAAAGCCCATATTTAACAAGATGCTAATTGAGTTTATTTTTGAATTATCCAATGGCAGAACTAAAATCCAATTCACAAGTAGAATCTTGTGAATATTATGCTTCATAATGAACTAACTCTTGCACATATTTTTATCCTAAATAAGATGAGATCCTTCTTTAGAAAATATATTTTGCAGATCTAAGATAGATAGATAGATAGATATAGATAGATAGATAGATAGATAGATATAGAGATAGATAATAGATATAGATAGATAGACAGACAGACAGACAGACAGACAGATAGATAGATAGATAGATAGATAGATAGATAGATAGATAGATAGATATAGAGATAGATAATAGATATAGATAGATAGATAATAGATAGATAGATAGATAGATAGATAGATAGATAGATATAGATAGTGACATAACAAGAATATGTCTGAGAGTGACTTCTTTCCATGCTGCAGTAAGGTGTGCTGTACCTTTAAGGGGGCCTTGTAGTCTATATAAGCTCTCTATTTGCAGTATGATGCTTGCTTATGTATTGAGTTTCTTATGTTTGGATATAATGGTTTGACTTTTGCTTTCTCTGACTGTGCCTCTGTATTAACCCTTTGTTTTGGACTGACTTGCTATTTGACTTTAGCTTGTTTTTGAACTCTGCATTTGTTAAATAATTTTGTGATGCTTTTCTGTGTAAGACTTTGACCCTGACTGTCTGACTCTGAATTCCCTTATTCCCTTACTGAGCATAGTGACTTGTGGTTAGTTTTTGTATTTGATTATACTCATACTATTGCTGCTGTTACCTGAATCTCCAGTGCCCATTTACCTTGAATGTCTCTGCTCTCGAGAGATTTGCATCACCTATGCGAGTTTGTCTTCTTCTGGATAGTGAGAATAAACTTTTACAAAGGTACATTTTCCTTTGATTTTTAGATTAAAGGGATAGGAAACCCAAAACTTTTATGATTCAGACAGAACATATAATTTAAAAAAGTTTCCAATTTATTTATATTAACAAATTTGCTTCGTTCCCATGGTATTCTTTGTTGAACGAATACCTAGGTAGCTTTCTGGAACATTGCATGGCAGGGAATAGTGCTGCCATCTAGTGCTCTTGCAAATTGGTTACATTTTTGCAAAGCTGCTCCCATAAAGTGCTCCAGACTCCTGAGCCTTAGTCCTTCCTTTTCCACAAAAGATAACAAGAAAACAATGAACATTTGATAATAGAAGTAAATTAGAAAGTTATTTAAAGGGACAGTCTACACCAGAATTGTTATTGTTTAAAAAGATAAATAATCCCTTTATTACCCATTCCCTAGTTTTGCATAACCAGCACAGTTATATTAATATACTTTTTACCTCTGTGATTACCTTGTATCGAAGCTTCTGCAAACTGCCCTCTTATTTCAGTTCTTTTGACAGACATCCATTTTAGCCAATCAGAGCTGGCTCACTGGAACTCCACATGCGTGAACACAGTGTTATCTATATGACACACATGAACTAACACCCTCTAGTGGTGAAAAAATGTCAAAATGCCCTGGGAGAAGAGGCGGCCTTCAAGGGCTTAGAAATTAGCATATGAACCTCCTAGGTTTAGCTTTCAACTAAGATTACCAAGAGAACAAAGCAAAATTGGTGATAAAAGTAAATTGGAAAATTGTTTAAAATTACATTCTCTATCTGAATCATGAAAGTTTATTTTGGACTAGATTGTCCCTTTAACATTGCATGCTCTATCTGAATCATGAAAGATATTTTGGTTTCATATCCCTTTAAAGGGAGATGAAACCCAAACTTTTTTCTTTAATGATTCTGCAAGAGAATATAATTTTAAAAAACTTTCCAATTTACTAATATTATTTAATTTGTTTCCTTCTCTTGTTATCCTTTGCTGAAAGGTTTATCTTGGAAAGCACAGGAGCAGCAAAGAACCTAGGTTCCAGCTGCTGATTGGTGGTTGCATATATATATACTAATTTCCATTGGCTCACCCATGTGTTCAGTTAGAAACCAGTAGTGCATTTCTGCTTCTTTAACAAATGATATCAAGAGAATTAAACAAATTAGATAACAAAAGTAAATTAGAAAGTTAAAAACCAGACGTGGACTCCTTGCCCAGTGTGCTTAAAGGAATGTGGCTGCACCTCACTGACGAGGCCCATAGAAGGCCGAAACGATCGTCTGGGGTTGTCATGTTCCTTGTTCAGAGGAGAATTGCCTGGTATTTCGGGGCTGGATTGACCTTACTTGGCGGGATCAGACTGATATACTTCAGGAAAGTTTTCTTCTGTGAAAAGCACACTGGTCTAAAAGAGGCTGCTTCCGGGTGGTAAATTGCCATAGAACAAGCCACTGAGCTGTTGTTCGTTCCTGGTAGAGCGCTTCTCTCTTTGTATGCAAATTATTATGACCCTGGGGAAGTCTCCCTATGGGTGATGGGGGAAACCAGACGTGGACTCCTTGCCCAGTGTGCTTAGAGGAATGTGGCTGCACCTCACTGACGAGGCCCATAGAAGGCCGAAACGATCGTCTGGGGTTGTCATGTTCCTTGTTCAGAGGAGAATTGCCTGGTATTTCGGGGCTGGACTGACCTTACTTGGCGGGATCAGACTGATATACTTCAGGAAAGTTTTCTTCTGTGAAAAGCACACTGGTCTAAAAGAGGCTGCTTCCGGGTGGTAAATCACCATAGAACAAGCCACTGAGCTGTTGTTCATTCCTGGTAGAGCGCTTCTCTCTTTGTATGCAAATTATTATGACCCTGGGGAAGTCTCCCTATGGGTGATGGGGGAAACCAGACGTGGACTCCTTGCCCAGTGTGCTTAGAGGAATGTGGCTGCACCTCACTGACGAGGCCCATAGAAGGCCGAAACGATCGTCTGGGGTTGTCATGTTCCTTGTTCAGAGGAGAATTGCCTGGTATTTCGGGGCTGGACTGACCTTACTTGGCGGGATCAGACTGATATACTTCAGGAAAGTTTTCTTCTGTGAAAAGCACACTGGTCTAAAAGAGGCTGCTTCCGGGTGGTAAATCGCCATAGAACAAGCCACTGAGCTGTTGTTAGTTCCTGGTAGAGCGCTTCTCTCTTTGTATGCAAATTATTATGACCCTGGGGAAGTCTCCCTATGGGTGATGGGGGAAACCAGACGTGGACTCCTTGCCCAGTGTGCTTAGAGGAATGTGGCTGCACCTCACTGACGAGACCCATAGAAGGCCGAAACGATCATCTGGGGTTGTCATGTTCCTTGTTCAGAGGAGAATTGCCTGGTATTTCGGGGCTGGACTGACCTTACTTGGCGGGATCAGACTGATATACTTCAGGAAAGTTTTCTTCTGTGAAAAGCACACTGGTCTAAAAGAGGCTGCTTCCGGGTGGTAAATCGCCATAGAACAAGTCACTGAGCTGTTGTTCGTTCCTGGTAGAGCGCTTCTCTCTTTGTATGTAAATTAGAAAGTTGTTTAAAATTGTATTCTCTATCTGAATAATGAAAGAAAAATGTTGGGTTTCATCTCCCTTTAATGAATTTGCAATTACATTCTAGTACTTAATTATTGTTTTACTTGTAAGTGCTGACTAAAGTACTAGAAAAAGTCAGCAACCCTGCATGTGTGGTTGTTTTTATATTGGTAGAATAAACATATATTTTTTAGACTATTTACCCCTGAGTGCTCAGGATCTTTGCCTTTTCCACTCATCGCTCTCTTACCCCTAGATTCTGCCAGGTTATTGAGATCAATTTGCAGTATCCCAGTAATGGTTTGTGGTGAGTTGGGCCTTTTAGAAATTGATTCAAATTTGTTATATTTTGGGACAGCAGTATTCCACCTAACGCTGGAGAAGACATGGTCCAGGCAAGAAAAACAATATACTGTTTGTTCCAGATAGATAGATAGATAGATAGATAGATAGATAGATAGATAGATAGATAGATGATATACCACTCTTTTGAAATTTAGTTAGTGTTATTGCATTTTCTTTTTATTATTATCATTTGTTTATGTATGAAATGCTCCTTTGAGTTAGGGGAAAAAAATTGTTGTTTTGCTTTCATTAAGATCTTTGGATTTTAAGAAAACTTTGGTCATAAAATATTGATAACATTTACAGAATCCATGGTTGCAGATTATCTGATCTTCTGAGATTAGCACTAGCTTTTGTTGAATGTATCACCGTTGGGTCCACCTTGCAGAATCCCAATCAAAGTGGATCCATCTTGCAGGATCCTAATGCTGGTTCAATGTTCTAAAGCTGTATCTGGCCTGAGGAGTGCTTCATAGCAGTATTTAGGACTCAAATGGGTATATTCCAATCTTTCTGTTTTTCTGTTAGGAATATGTTTTTCTGATCTGCTAAAATTGATAGTTGTACCCTTAATAAGACCAAGTAATTGGTCATAAATGTAAAACAGCAAAAGTGTAATTATTTACTCATAATAATCTCCAGAACCAGGGCCGTCTTTAATATTGACTGGACCCTGGGCGAAAATTTTCTTGCCCCCCTATGCAATTTCGCTCTCCACCCCAACATCCCAAAAAACAACTAAATCATTTTTTTTTTAATTATTAGCCCAGCAGTGGATTATCCACTGCTGAGCTAATCATTTAAAAAAATGAATTAAATTGCAATATGTGAAACTGGACCTAAGCAGTACTAATAAGTAAATAAATATATAAATTCCTCCACTGTGGATTAATTTAATATTCTTTTGAATGTGATTCTGGTGTGAGGTTAGTTGGTTAAAGAGATTTAGGGCAGCCAACAGGAGCAAAGCAAGGTAAAGACTGAGGAGGAAGCATGGAGGTGCAGTATAAGTTTACTGACTGGAACAGCAGAACTACTATGGGAAGCTGTAAAATCTGAGACAGAGAGAAAACAAAAACTATAAAATTAAACCTTACATTAATGTGTGAAGTATCAGCATGACACTATACATCAGCCACAGCAGCACATGTCACTTCTTTGCTAAGAACAAGTTCCCTCTCACCTTGCACTAGACAATGCTGCATGGGGAGGGGTGTGTGTGCACTCACTTATTCTTCCCACTGACACCTTTCTACAAAGCACTGTTCCCCTAACAAACTTCAGTTAGTTGATCTTAGGGCCACAGCAGAAAGAGCAGGGCTAAGGGGACCAGCAGACTGATGGCACATGGCAATAGCTTGGCATATCACATGACACCGGCACGGTCTGGCATAGTTTAAAAAAAAATATATAAGCAGAGTACTTTTGACTGTGACAGTATTAGGACTGAATGTGTGTGTCCCCCATGTCAAATCAGTAGTCTGGTATGAACCATAAAAAATGGGACTCTTGGGCCCCTCAAATAGGACTCTTGGGCCCCTCAACAGAAACTGGGCCCTGGGCAGCTGCCCCTTTTGCCCTGTGTTAAAGACGGTCCTGTCCAGAACACCAACTTGAGTATCTATATGAGTATTGTAAAGTATATTGTAGATATGCAATTAGTTTCTCAGACTTATATTTTTAACATGAAAAAGGTAGTGTGATAATTCTTTATTTTATTTTAAAACTAACAGGAATGGCATTTCTATGCACAACTAGTCTGTGAGCTAGAAGCTAACTTGTTGATAAAGGAGACTCAAACAGCTTTATTGCCGGGCAGTGACAAACCACACATGCATAAGAAGGTTTATTTTTCAGCACAGAAACATCTTCAAAAAAAGAACAGAAAAAAACATGAAACATATTAAATGTCTTCTTTTAGATGTAACATGGAAATAAATACTTAAAGGACCATTAAACTTGCTGAATTGTTGCATAACTCTGGGTCAGCATATATGACTGTGGGATTTTGGCAATACTAAATCAACAGCTTAATTTGATTGTTGTTAAATCATTGACCCCTATAGTAAACAGTGAGCTTGTACAGTGTACTATGATCATGACTTTGGATTATATTGTCTGTGACATCATCCTCACCTGTCCCTGTCTTAAAGGGACCTGGCTTCGGTTTCCTTGTTGCCCAAACTAGTTCTGGACCAGTATATATTGGTGTAATATCGTAAAATGAATATGTTCTTTGAAAAAACATTCTTCCCTTCACCCACTTCTGGCAGGAAGTCTTTTCTGTGCTTGGATAAAAGATTTAATATGTTTTCCAATATATACATAATAATTTCCTTGATACTCAGTTATCTTAGATTAAACAGTCTCCCCTCTCTAAGTCCCCTTACTCAATTACTTACTCATCCATACCATAAGAATTGAAATACGAAGTAAAAGCTTATCATTGAAATCCCACTACCTCAAATAGGAATGTGATAACCTTTACTTACCACGGCTGGCATCTTGTTGAAGTAACAATAAGGGTCTTCTCCTTCCCATCCCCCTGATCCTACCTCTTTTCCACTTCGTTTTTTTCTCACCATTGATTCACCTATTATGAATTGTGCTCACATAGATGCCTAGTCTCTCTTTTCTTATCTGAAAATGTCTCTTTCATGCTACTGCTTAAAGGGACAGTCAAGTCCAAAAAAAACTTGCATGTTTCAAATAAGGCATGTAATTTTAAACAACTTTCCAATTTACTTTTATCACCAATTTTGCTTTGTTCTCTTGGTATTCTTAGTTGAAAGCTAAACCTAGGAAGGCTAATATGATAATTTCTAAGCCCTTGAAGGCCGCCTCTAATCACATGCTTTTGAATTTGCTTTTCACAGCAGGGGAGAGCTAGTTCAGGTAAACCCTATAGATAACATTGTGAGCACGCCTGTGAATTGTGGCTGACACTGCACTAATTGGCTAAAATGCAAGTCAATAGATAATAAATAAAAGTCATGTGATCAGGGGGTTGTCAGAAGAGGCTTAGATACAAGGTAATCACAGAGGTAAAAAGTGTATTAATATAACAGTGTTGGTTATGCAAAACTGTGGAATGGGCAATAAAAGGATTATCTATCTTTTAAAACAACAAAAATTATGGTGTTAACTGTCCCTTTAAGTTGCTCATCCCTGAGTATTGTTTAAGTTTCATTTATAGATTGGGGTGATTTATCAAGCTGAGACGGACAGGGGCAAACATGCGCACCCCTGTCCGCCGCAGCTCGCCTCTGACGGGCTGAATTCCCCTGACGGAATTCAGCATTGCACATGAGCGCTATTTTGCGCTCACGTGCAATCCCGCCCTCTGCCCGCGCACAGCCAATCACGCGCGGGCAGGAGCTGTCAATCTCCCCGGTCAGACTAGACTGCAGAGATTGAATTTCACCACTTTAGAGATGGCGAAAGATTAGGGAAGCAGCGGTCTGATGACTACTGCTTGTTAAATACGGCATGCAGCCGTAGTGGGTCGAAAGGCTTGCAAAGCCTTTGATAAATAGTCTAAATATTATTTGTGATCTGCATAAATAATTATTATTATAAAATGTAGGAGAGACGTTTACATCTATTTGGAAAAAACGGTTGCTATTAATTACTGTAATATTATCTTTGAAATTAAGTGCTAATAAAAACAATATAAATATATATATATATATGCTTAACTGATGACATTTCTTATATGATAAATATTAATAATATGATCTATTCTGTTAAAAGTGTTTATGATTTGTGGAACAGGATTTGTGAGGGACATCGGTGTTAAAGTGACAGTTTACTCCAGAATTGTTATTGTTTAAAAAGATAGATAATCCCTTGATTACCCATTCCCCAGTTTTACATAACCAACACGGTTACCGGTATATTAATATACTTTTTACCTCTGTGGTCAACTTATATCTAAGCCACTGCAGACTGCACCCTTATTTCAGTTCTTTTGACGCACTTGCATTTCAGCCAATCAATGCTGACTCATAGGTAACTCCACAAGATTGAACACACATGAACTAGTGCTTTGTAGCTGTCAAAATGCACTGAGAAAAGAGGCAGCCTTCAAGGGCTTAGAAATTAGCATATTAGCCTATCTAGGTTTAGCTTTCAACAAAGTATACCAAGAGAACAAAGCAAGTTTGATGATAAAAGTAAATTGGAAAGGTGTTTAAAATTGCAAGCTCTATCTGAATCCTGAAAGTTTAATTTTGACCAGACTGTCCCTTTAAGTATCTGACAGCTTAACTTAGATAAAAGTAATTTAAAAAAAGTTAAAAAAAAACAAAAACAGATTAAACTGACAATTAATTGCTGAGTAACCAATAAGAAGAGTGAAAGAGCTCTATTTGATAGTTATCGCTACCTGATTGGTTAAAGTGATAATTATAGAGGTTGCTAAGAAAAATCATATAAACAGTAGTGAACCCTACACTAGTCCCAGACTTCCACTGAGGAAAAGGATCGAGAATCACGTGGCTGCAAACTTAAAGAAGCTTCTATTCTATACTTTTATATAGAA
This sequence comes from Bombina bombina, assembly GCF_027579735.1. NCBI lineage: Eukaryota > Metazoa > Chordata > Amphibia > Anura > Bombinatoridae > Bombina > Bombina bombina. The sequence goes on along the minus strand of NC_069500.1, from coordinate 684,337,749 downwards.
GCAGCAAGCGGATGATAAACTGCATTTATAAAGGTCAAATGCTACACAATAATATAGATATAGTAGAACAAATAATTAACTCAACAATTGTTTTGCAAAATTAAATGTTCCTGTATAATAAATATATTTTAAAAGGTTGAAAAATATATGCTCTAATTGGTTACACAATAACATAGTAGATGACGCTGAAAAAAGACAGATGTCCATGGAGTTCAACCTACAGAAATCTTAAAGGGACAGTCTAGTCAAAATTAAACTTTCATGATTCAGATAGGGCATGCAATTTTAAACAACTTTCTAATTTACTTTTATCATATTTGCTTTGTTCTCTTGGTATTCTTTGTTGAAAGCTAAACCTAGGTAGGCTTATATGCTAATTCTAAGCCCTTGATGGCTGCTTCTTATATTAGTACACTTTGACAGTTTTTCACAGATAGACAGTGCTAGTTCATGTGTGCCATATAGATAACATTGTGATTAATCCTGTGGAGTTATTTTTGAGTCAGCACCGATTGGCTAAAATGCAAGTCTGTCAAAATAACTGAAATGAGGGGGCAGTCTGCAGAGGTTTAGATACAACGTAATCACAGAGGTAAAAAGAATATTAATATAGACGCAGGGCCAGATTTCCCATTAGGCACAGTAGGCATGTGCCTACAGGCGCCTTGCAGTGAGGGGCGCCTGCCTGTCAGTAATAAAAAAATAATTTATTTTTTTTTATTTTTTTTTGAGGGCATTAATTTTAGTAAGAATTATGCTGCCAGGTGCTTACAGAGTTGAGTGTTTATTGGGAATATGTTACAGCAGTTGAGGGAGCCATGAAGGAGAGAGGGGCAAATATTAAAACTAAACCCCTTCCATTTTCGCCAGGCATGTTTAGTTTCACTTTTATTTTATGTACTTCTGTTGCCTCACACATGCTGATGTGTAGCAGACACTTTTTGTTGAGGAATGAAAGCTTCAAAACAACAGGTTAGGACTGTACAAGGCTTCTAATGCTGCCTAGAATGACAACATAACAAGCAGAGCACTTTAACCCCTTGGCTACCAGAGAGGGTTGCAGTGTATTCACTTGTTATGTGCTGTAGGGTATTTTTATAGCCAGGGGGTTAAATTCTGCTTCAGGATGAATGTTTTTGTTCTATAAAGGCCTTGGAGGTGTGGAGGTTATGTGGGACTAGCTGCTCTACTCTTTATTACAAGCTGCCAATTGTGATTTACAAATTTTACAGCCTTTAGGGCACTTTGACAACAACGTTTGTAGACTGTAAGGCTGTAAAATGTGTATGTGTGTAAACCACTCACATGGCATATTTGTTTGTATGTATGTATATGTATGTGTATATATATATATATATATATATATATATATATACATACACACACATCACATAAAAAATTGTTAATCTGTTCTTTTATCAAGTAAGTGTGGTATGTTTGTGTTTTGTGGTAAATTGAATTTCTAAGTTCTAATTTTAAACACATTTGTTGACCCCTGGATTACATATAATCTACAACATTCCATGTTTTCCTTTGAGAGCAACATCATATTATATTTATATTTCAGAACAAAATAAATGTAACATCTGTGTGTATTTGTACCAAAAATATCAGTTCACAAGATTTTTTTCATGTAGTGGAAAAAATACTTACATTTTATGTTTTCTTCCACTGGCTGCACAGGTTGCTGATGAGCTTGCATGCTGCTAGTTTTAATATTGCTATTGTTTACACAAAATGTGTTTAACTCCAACAAAATGTTAAGCACATAGTCAAAGTCATCTCCAGAATAGCAATACACTAATGGCTTGTCAATAAACATGTCCTATGAGCCCATCTGGGTCTGCACAGATGTGTATTGCTGTCTCAGAACTGACATTGACTATGTGTTTAACTCTTTTGCAAGAGGCTAACCTCTGCAACCACCTGAGATGTAAATCCGACCCTGTATAGACGTGTTGGTTATGCAAAACTGGGGGATGGGTAATAAAGGGATTATCTATCTTTTTAATAAAAAACATTTGCGCCTGAGCGATAAGCTTACTGCTGGTATTACAAGTTGAAAAGAAATGTGATGCTTGAGTGCAAATGCGAGTTACACTAGAATGATTATCGCTACTTCAGAGGTCTGGTTAACTGTTTTGTGAAACATAAAAGTGTCACAAAACACATCAAAAATACATTACAAAGTACAGTTACAACCATAATAACACCATCTAATTAAACTTATTCACAAAAAATATTGCCCACAAAAGCTATAAGGGCTCAAAGATATGAGATCTCAGGTGTTAGAAAAAAAAGCCAGGCAAAGGGCTGAGATACATACATATACATCTTAAAAATAGCCTTTTTCAAACGGCCTCTATTTGAAAAAGACTCCTGCGAGAGCTGAAACGTCATGGGTTAAGGCCCTTATCTTTATGCTTTCTGCATAAAAGGCTTTTGGAATATAATCCTGTGTTTTAACTGCTTTTTTTGGGGTATCGCTCCATCGCTAAAGCCGGGCGTGGGATTACTCACATCATATGTACTTTACTCTCAGCAGATCACCAGGTAGATGTAAAAGATGGTGTGTGCTGTTTCCTTAGCACACATATATACTATATATATATATATTTGTTTGTATATGTGTACATATGTATTTATGTATTTATATGTGTATATATGTATTTATGTATTTATATGTGTATATATGTATTTATGTATTTATATGTGTATATATGTATTTATGTATGTATATGTGTACATATGTATTTATGTATTTATATGTGTATATATGTATTTATGTATTTATATGTGTACATATGTATTAATGTATTTATATGTGTATATATGTATTTATGTATTTATATGTGTATATATGTATTTATGTTTGTATATGTGTACATATGTATTTATGTATTTATATGTGTATATATGTATTTATGTATTTATATGTGTATATATGTATTTATGTATTTATATGTGTACATATGTATTAATGTATTTATATGTGTATATACAGGTATACCTCACTTAACAGCGCTTGACTTTACAGCGATTCGCTAATACAGCGCTTTGTGGAGTTGAAGTTCAACCTCCAAGGATTTTGAAACAGTGCTGTAATCATCGTGAGATTGCTAGAAAAGTGAATGGCACCATTTTGTTATGCTTAGTTCACTCTGTTTATAGCATTACAGTGCAATCTGTGTCTCAGTGTTAGTCTGGCAAATTTTACTACAGTAATTGTCACTATTTTACAGGTACAGTATTTATTAAATACTAATTGAATACTTGCTGTGCTAGTGTTAAATTAAACGTAGCACTATTGCACCCATAATATAAGTTAGTTCAAACATGTTTTCAGGATTTTAAACACTGAAAAGAAAGCTAAAACTGCCTTGTTTCACTTTAAGGCGGTTTTAACTTTACAGCGGGGCTCCGGTCCCTAACCCGCTGTATGAGTGGGGTATACCTGTATGTATTTACATTTTTTTGCTATTTTTAATGTTTTCACTTAAATATGATATCTCATTATTTTGAATGTTTTCAACTAAGGTCAAATTTAAATGAAAGTATCTAAAAAACAACAATCTAGAATTAGAAGCTTGATTCTCATACACTTAAAGAAATAAGTCTATCAACATTCCAAAAAAAAAAACAAAACCAAAGCACTGGGCTATAGACACATTTAAATTCCATTGAAGAGAAAAATATTTGAAATTAATAGAACATCCTGTTCAAATGACAATATCCAAATTGGTAACGTTTAATTATTTAGAATTATTTTAAATGTTGACCAAATTTAAATGCAAACAAATAAAAGTTAAAGGGGCATAAAACACCAAATGTTTATTTAGTGATTTAGAAAGAGCATGCAATTTTAAACATCTTTCCAATTTACTTCTATTATCAAATTTGCTTAATTCTCTTGATATCCTTTGTTGAAAGTGCACCAATGCACTACTGGGAGCTAGCTGAGCACATCAGGTGACAATGACAAAACGCATATAAGTTAAACCACCAATCAACAGCTAGTTCCCAGTAGTGCATTGCTGCTCCTGATTCTACCTAGGTATGCTATTTAACAAAGGGTACAGAGAAAGCAAAGCAAATTAGAAAAAAGAAGTAAAGTGGAAAGTTCTTTACAATTGTATGTTCTATCTAAATCCTGCAAGAAAAACATGGGTTTATGTCCCATTAACATTCTTTATCTCAAACTAATGATGCACATCATTCACATGTCCCTAGTTGGGATTGCAATCGGAAATGTGTTTTTAACAGAACTGTATTGATATAATAAATCTTTGCTAAGTATTAATGTTGTGTAAGCTTAAAGGAACATGATACAATATGAGGTTGTATTATAAAAGGTTTCTTTTTTATATTTAAAAAAACAAAACTAATATAATTTAAATGCCATTTTATTTAATGTATTTATTTATTTGATTTGCAGACATTTTGCGGTTAAGCATTTAAAGGGACAGTACACTGTAAAATTGTTTTTCCATTAATGTATTTTCAATTACTTGTTTGTCATACCAGCTGCAGATTATAAAATGTATGAGAAATTGCATATACAAGGTTAATTTGTGTATATGAAGTAGCTGGTTTTGTGCTTTAAAACCACAGCCTATTACAATGGGTTAAAGGGACATTATACACTCATTTTTTCTTTGCATAAATGTTTTGTAGATGATCTATTTATATAGCCCATAAAGTTTTTTTTTGTTTTTTTTATAATGTATAGTATTGCTTATTTTTTAAATACCATTGCTGTGATTTTCAGACTCCTAACCAAGCCCCATAGTTTGATGTGAATACCGTCAGCTACCTTCTCCAGCTTGCTCCTGTTTGTGTAAAGGGTCTTTTCATATGCAAAAGAAGGGGGGAGGGTCTATTTTCCCACTTGCAATTGGCTTTCAAGCTAACTTTTCAACATAGCTAAACTGAGAGCTTCTAATTAAGTTTTTAAACTGTTTTATACTGGATTTTTATATCAGTATCTGTGCATCTTATTCTTTATAGTAGTGTCTATTACATGCAGTTATATAAAAATGAGTGTATACTGTCCCTTTAAGCTTGCAGGTAATATCATATCTCATTATGTTATCACTTTGTGTACGTATACAGTTTCCTTATCTTATATATGTCTATAAACCTAAGCTCAATACTTAGAGAGAACAATGGAAATTTTTAATTTTATAACTATCCTGCATCCCACTGGGAATGTAATTTCTTCTGCTGGCTGTGTTTACATAGCCCTATTAATAGCCTGGACTCCAGTATAGAAACTTTCAGCATAGGTGGAGATACCACGGGCTAAATCAGCTTTTTCAAATGCTGAAATAGGGATAAAGGCACTTGTAAAACATTTAGGGCCAGATTACAAGTTGAGCGCAAAATAACGCTTCCACAAAAACTATATTTGCGCACATCTTAGTAATGCCAGCGCACGCAAATGTGCAGTGGTATTTCAAGTTAGGTGCAATGCGAATGTGACCTTGTGTTCGCATTGAAAAGAAGCATTGCGCTCACGAGAGCAAGCTTCCATAGGCTCCAATGGGAGCCTCGTTCTCATGTCGTGTCTCACTAGCGCAGTGAAGGGTCAGCAAATGTTAAATATATATGTATATGAATATATACATATATATTTATTTGTATATTATTTGTATATTTATATATTTATTTGTTAATATGTGTATATACACTGTACATATGAACACATAAATATATATGTATAAGAATATACATATATATTTATAGCGAACACACAGTCCCCATAGACCACAATGTAAAGGCACTTTTTGGGGGGCAATTGGGGGACATTTAAAAAATTAACCAGTGGTCTGACATCTGGTTAATTTTTTGAGCGCTAATTGCTACCACAAGTTCATGGTAGAAATAACCAGCCACTTGTAATGGCTGGCTATTTATCGCATACCCATAAACGGGCAAATTTGCCTGTTTACGGGCGTGAGATAAATTAGTGCTCCACTTGTAATCTAGCCGTAATACACTCCAGCAGGTAAAATGGATCATTGGGAACAATTTAAAGGGGATATTTTTTTGGGCTAAACTATCTGTTTAACTACTGATATATATTGTGCTTTGTACAAATATATATAATTGAATGTAACTTTAAAATCCAGCTACACTCAGATAACAGCTACAATATATTCCAAAGTATAGAATGCTCTGTTAGAACTAAACAGCACATACATTATATGAACATTCATGATTGTATGGTACTCTACATGTTTTATACAGTAAATACATTAACCCCTTAACGACTGAGGACGTGCAGGGTACGTCCTCAGAAAAAAGGCAGTTAATGCCTGAGAACGTACCCTGCACGTCCTCAGTGTGGAAAGCAGCTGGAAGCGATCCTGCTCGCTTCCAGCTGCTTTCCGGTTATTGCAGTGATGCCTCGATATGGAGGCATCCTGCAATAACGTTTGTAAGCCATCCGGTGCAGAGAGAGCCACTCTGTGGCCCTCTCTGCACCGGAGATCGGTGGCTACCGGCGTTGGTGGGTGGGAGCCGGACCGGGAGGCGGGTGGCGGCCATCGATGGCCATGTGGATCTGAAGGGGGGGCGGGATCGTGGGCGGGGGTGGCTGGGGGCGCGCACGGGCGCGCGCGCGCGTGCACGGGAGGGTGGGGGCGGGCGCGTGCACGGGGAGGGAGCGGGTGGGAACCGCTACACTGCAGAAAATGGGGAAATAAAAAATATAATCAAAATAAAATATATACAATCAGCAAGGTGGTGGGGGTTTGTTTGTGGGGGGTGGGGGGTTGGGGGAAGCTACACTACAGAAAAAAACAAAAAACCCCCAAAAAAAGCACTTTTTATTGTAAACTGGGTACTGGCAGACAGCTGCCAGTACCCAAGATGGCCCCCAATAAGGCAGAGGGGAGGGTTAGAGAGCGGTTTTGGGGGGGATCAGGGAGGTTGGGGGCTAAGGGGGGGATCCTACACAGTAGCATATGTAAATATGCTAAAAAAAAATTCATTTTTTTTTAAAAACTCTTTTATTTTAGTACTGGCAGACTTTCTGCCAGTACTTAAGATGGCGGGGACAATTGTGGGGTGGGGGAGGGAAGGGAGCTGTTTGGGAGGGATCAGGGGGTGGGATGTGTCAGATGGGAGGCTGATCTCTACACTAAAGCTAAAATTAACCCTGCAAGCTCACTACAAACTCCCTAATTAACCCTTTCACTGCTAGCCATAATACACGTGTGAGGCGCAACAGGATTTAGTGGCCTTCTAATTACCAGAAAGCAACGCCAAAGTCATATATGTCTGCTATTTCTGAACAAAGGGGATCCCAGACAAGCATTTACAACCATTTGTGCCATAATTGCACAAGCTGTTTGTAAATGATTTCAGTGAGAAACCTAAAATTGTGAAAAATTTTACGTTTTTTTTAATTTGATCGCATTTGGCGGTGAAATGGTGGCATGAAATATACCAAAATGTGCCTAGATCAATACTTGGGGTTGTCTACTACACTACACTAAAGCTAAAATTAACCCTACAAGCTCCCTAAAAGCTCCCTAATTAACCCCTTAACTGCTGGGCATGATACACTTGTGGTGCGCAGTGGCATTTAGCGGCCTTCTAATTACCAAAAAGCAACGCCAAAGCCATATATGTGTGCTATTTCTGAACAAAGGGGATCCCAGAGAAGAATTTACAACCATTTATGCCATAATTGCACAAGCTGTTTGTAAATGATTTCAGTGAGAAACCTAAAGTTTGTGAAAAAATTCGTGAAAAAGTGAACAATTTTTTGTATTTGATCGCATTTGGCGGTGAAATGGTGGTATGAAATATACCAAAATTGGCCTAGATCAATACTTTGGGATGTCTACTAAAAAAAAATATATACATGTCAAGGGATATTCAGGGATTCCTGAAAGATATCAGTGTTCTAATGTAACTAGCGCTAATTTTGGAAAAAAATGGTTTGGAAATAGCAAAGTGCTACTTGTATTTATGGCCCTATAACTTGCAAAAAAAGCAAAGAACATGTAAACATTGGGTATTTCTAAACTCAGGACAAAATTTAGAAACTATTTAGCATGGGTGTTTTTTGGTGGTTTTAGATATGTAACAGATTTTGGGGGTCAAAGTTAGAAAAAGTGTGTTTTTTTCCATTTTTTCCTCATATTTTATAATTTTTTTTATAGTAAATTATAAGATATGATGAAAATAATGGTATCTTTAGAAAGTCCATTTAATGGCGAGAAAAACGGTATATAATATGTGTGGGTACAGTAAATGAGTAAGAAGAAAATTACAGCTAAACACAAACACTGCAAAAATGTAAAAATAGCCTTGGTCCCAAACGGACAGAAAATGGAAAAGTGCTCTGGTCACTAAGGGGTTAAATATACATTCTTCATAACACCTGCTAGCATTTCGAACTATCGGCTAGATTACGAGTTGTGCATTAAGATTTTAATGCTGAAAAAATGGCCATTTCAGCATAAAAACAGTAACGCAGCCATTATGAGTCTTGTCGGTATAGCTATACCACAAGCATTTTAGCCTGTAATGCAACATCAATCCCGCACTCAAAAAAATGATGTTTTTGCAAGGGATTTCCATAGCGCCGGTATTACAGGTTGTACAGTGAGGCTAAAATGCTTGCGTTAAAGCTTATACCGACACGATCAATTCCGCTATCTGAGAGCAGTAGTTATGAGTTTTGCGCCACAAAAATGTTTCACAAAACTCATAACTAAACTGTTACACAGTTCACTAACACCTATAAACTACCTATTAACCCCTATTCCACAACCCTCCCGCATCGCAAACACTATTTAAAACTTATTAACCCCTAATCTGATGCCTTCCCACATCCCCGCCACTATAATAAAGTTAATGACCCCTATTCCGCCGCTCCCCGACATCGCCACCACTAATATAAGTTATTAACCCCTAAACCTCTGGCCTCCCACATCAGCGCCACTAAATAAACCTATTTACCCTTAAACCGCCAGCCCCCCACATCGCAAAAAACTAAATTAAACGATATACCCCTAAACCTATCAACCCCCTAACTTTATATTAAAATTACAATATAAAAATAAATAAAAACTTACCTGTGATATTAAAAAAAACTAAGTTTAAACTAACAATTAACCTAACATAACTATTATACTAAAATTAAAATAACTATCAATTATAAAACTAAATTACACATTAAAAAAACTAACACTACTAAAAAAAATTAAGTCTAAAATTCAAAAAATAAAAAATACTAAATTATGAAAAATAACAAACATTAAATTACGAAAAATAAAAACAATTACACCTAATCTAATAGCCCTATAAAAATAACCCCCCCCCTCCCAAAATAAAAACATCCCCTAGCCTACAATAAACTACCAATAGCCCTTAAAATGGCCTTTTGTAGAGCATTGCCCTAAAGAAATCAGCTCTTTTACCTGGAAAAAAAATACAAAGACCCCCCAACAGTAAAACCCACCACCCAACCAACCCCCAAAATAAAAAACCTAACTCTAACAAAAACCTAAGCTACCCATTGCTCTGAAAAGGGCATTGGTATGGGCATTGCCCTTAAAAGGGCATTCAGCTCTTTTTCATTGCCCTGAAAAGGGCATTCAGCTATTTTACATAAAGCCCAAACCCTAATCTAAAATAAAAACCCACCCAAAAAAAGTTTAAAAAAAACTAACACTAACCCCCGAAGATCCACTCACAGTTTCTGAAGTCCGGACATCCAGACGGCAAAAAGTCTTCATTCAGGCGGCGAGGTCTTCATCCATCTAGGTGGCGTCTTCTATCTTCATCCAGGCAGCACGGAGCAGGTTTATCCTTGAAGACATCCGGCACGGAGCGTCCTTTTCATACGGTCACTGCCGTACACTGAATCTTCAATGCAAGGGAGCCTTTTAAAAATGGCGGCCCTTGCATTACTATTGGCTGATTTGATTTTTTTAAATTCAAATCAGCCAATAGGATGAGAGCTACTGAAATCCTATTGGCTGTTCAAATCAGCCAATAGGATGAGAGCTAATGAAATTCTATTGGCTATTCAAATCAGCCAATAGAATTTCAGTAGCTCTCATCCTATTGACTGATTTGAATTTCAAAAATCAAATCAACCAATAGGAATGCAAGGGATGCTTTGAAAAGGCTCCCTTGCATTGAAGATCCAGTGTACGGCAGGGACAGTATGAAGAGGACGCTCCGTGCTGGATGTCTTCAAGGATAGACCCGCTCCGCTCCGCCGGGATGAAGATAGAAGACGCCGCCGGGATGAAGATATCATAGAAGATGCCGCCTGGATGAAGATAGAAGACACTGCCTGGATGGATGAAGACCTCGCCGCCATGATGTCCAGACTTCAGAAACTGTGAGTGGATCTTCTGGGGTTAGTGTTAGTTTTTTTTTAAATCTTTTTGGGTGGGTTTTATTTTTAGGTTAGGGTTTGGGCTTTATGTATAAGAGCTGAATGCCCTTTTCAGGGCAATGTAAAAGAGCTGAATGCAATTTTAAGGGCAATGCCCACACAAATGCCCTTTTCAGGGCAATGGGTAGCTTAGGTTTTTGTTAGAGTTAGGTTTTTTATTTTGGGGGGTTGGTTGGGTGGTAGGTTTTACTTTTGGGGTTTTTTTTCAGGTAAAAGAGCTGATTTCTTTAGGGCAATGCCCTACAAAAGGCCCTTTTAAGGGCTATTGGTAGTTTATTGTAGGCTATGGGGTGTTTTTATTTTGGGGGGGCTTTTTTATTTTTATAGGGCTATTAGATTAAGTGTAATTGTTTTTATTTTTGATAATTTCGATTGTTATTTTTCATAATTTAATGTTTGTTATTTTTCAAAATTTAGTATTTTTTATTTTTTGTAATGTTAGACATTTTTTTTAGTAGTGTTAGTTTTTTTAATGTGTAATTTCGTTTTTTTAATTGGTAGTTATTTTAATTTTAGTATAAAAGTTTAATATAATAGTTATGTTAGGTTACTTGTTAGTTTAAACTTAGTTTTTTTTTTATTTCACAGGTAAGTTTTTATTTTATTTTTTAAGATAGGGATATTGTAATTTTAATTTAAAGTTAGGGGGTTATTAGGTTTAGGGGTTAATAGTTTAATTTAGTTTTTGCGATGTGGGGGGCTGGCGGTTTAGGGGTTAATAGGTTTATTTAGTGGCGGTGATGTGGGAGGCCAGAGGTTTAGGGGTTAATAACTTTATTTAGTGGTGCAATGTCGGGGAGCGGCAGAATAGGGGTTAATAGCTTTGTTATAGTGTCTGCGATGTTGGGGTGTGGGTGAATAGGGGTTAATAACTTTATTATAGTAGCAGCAATGTTGAGGAGCAGCGGAGTAAGGATTAATAGCTTTTATTAGTTGTGGCGATGTCGGGAACGGCAGATTAGAGGTGAACAACTTTATTTCGGTGTTGGCGATGTCGGGGGTGGCGGGTTAGGGGTTTATGTTAGAGTGTTTAAACGTAACTTTTTTCCCCACAGACATCAATGGGGTTGCGTTACATAGTTTTTCATTCTGCGCTTCAGGTGTTAGTTTTATTCTAACACTCTTTCCCCATTGATGTCTATGGGGAAAGCGTGCACAAGGACGTCAAAGCAGCCCTTGGATTTTGTGTGGTATGGAGCTTATCGCAAACATATTGCATGCACAAGGAGTTTTTAAGAAACTTGTAATGGCAGCGCTATGTGGGGTGAAATAAGGCAACTTTTGTTGTAATTTAGGCAAATGTATTTTATTATATTCTGTATGTAATAAGACCTTAGAGTAAACATTTTACTTTTATGGTTCAAAATAGAGTATGAAGTTTTAAGAGATTTACCACTACAATCATTGTTGTTGAGATGTATATCTAGGAGGTAGAGCAGCAATGCACTACTGTGAGCTAGCTTGTAATTGGTGGCTATACACATATGTCTCTTGTCATTGGCATGTCAGATGTGTTCAGCTAGCACATAGTAATACATTTCTGCCCTGGAACTGACTTCAACTATGTGTTTAACCCATTTTAAGAGGGTTAAACACATAATTACAAACAAGCAATAGTGCTCTAGCACATAAGAACATTTTTATTTTGCACTTATATTTCCCTTTAATGTAGATTATGACTGATGTGTAATTCACTGGAACAGTTATAAGTTGTATTAGCCTTCAAAGAATTGTTTAGCAAGAAAACAACTAAGTATTCATTTTATGGAACTAATTCTACTCAATAGATTACCTTGTCACTGAAAAATGCTTTTTAGTAAATCTATGTTTGGTTGTTACTTTCATACATATGTTTGTGCACATTCTAGTGGCACAAAGAAATCTAAAATATGATAGATAGACAAACAGACATAGACAGACAGCCAGACAGACAGACAGACAGACAGACTGATAGATAGATAGATAGATAGATAGATAGATAGATAGATTTACAGACATATACTTTAGGCAGACAGACAGACTGACAGAAAGAAAGATAGATAGATAGAAAGAAAGAAAGATGGATAAATGATAGATAGATAGATAGATAGATAGATAGATAGATAGACTGAGAAACAGACAGACAGACATATACAATAGACAGAAAGACTGACAGACAGACATATACAATAGACAGAAAGACTGACAGACAGACAGACAGACAAAATATACTTTTGTGCACATTCTAGTCTAGTGGCACAAAAAAAACTAAAATATGATAGATAGATAGATAGATAGATAGATAGATAGATAGATAATAGATAGATAGATAGATAGATAGATAAGATAGATGATAGAGAGAGTGACAGACAGACAGAGAGACAGAGAGACAGATAGATAGATAGATAGATAGATAGATGGATAGATAGATAGATGATAGATAGATAGATAGATAGATAGATAGATAGATAATAGATAGATAGATGATAGAGAGAGTGACAGACAGACAGAGAGACGATAGATAGATAGATAGATAGATAGATAGATAGATAGATGATAGATAGAAGATAAATAGATAGATAAATATATAGAATAGACAGACAGACTGGCAGAAAGATAGATAGATTGATAAGACAGACATATACAACATCTTTCTGTCAATATGTCTGCCTATAGTATATGTCTGTCAATCTTTTTATCTATATATCTATCTATATGTCTGTCTATCTGTCTGTCTGTCTCTAGATAGATAGATAGATAGATAGATAGATAGATAGATGATAAATGGATAATATAGTAATTGTTTCTATCATTTTGTTTGTAAATCAGTATAGTTTTAGTATAGTTGCTTTCAGAACTCTATTGAAATGAGAACTTGCTGATCCTTGCCCTATAATATTTCAAAACGTGGTCACAGTTGACATTAATCAGTTCATTGCCAGAGGACTCAGAAACAATTTATTTTGCTAACCTCGCTGAAAATAAAGAGGTGAAGCAAAGCTGTGGAAAACCTATTATAAACTGAGCGCATTAACCCACATAAGATGTTATATGTAATGAACCGTACAAATATATGAAGCTACGTATTACATTTATTCATTTATGTAAATAATTGATTTGTTAAATGTAAGAAATACCTACTTTTTAATGTTTTTCTTATGGCTACATTCATGAACTTTATAGTGTTTAAAGGTAAAGTATGTTGGGTTCATATGATCCAATAAATCAATGGGGCTATATAATAAGTCATTTAATTGCACCAATTATAGTAAAATAAATAACATGAATATTAGAGAGGTAAGGCTGAAATTTGTGCACAGCTATGTTTCAATATTTTTTAACTAAACAAGGTATATTTTATTCCAAGTGAAAACCTTATGTATTATGTTTCTATTTACAGTAACATTTTCCTCTAAAGTCCATGAGAAATACTAGATTATATAAAGATAAAGTTTCTATAGATGTGTTTTACTTGCAAAAATGAGTTGTGCGTAAGAAGGTTAACTGTACTGAGAAAGGAAACAGCTTGGACTGTATTCACTGCACTGATTCAAGGAATCTCAGTGTTTGGTCCTGAATTTCCTCTTTTTAGTTCCATGATAATGTTTCAAACAGCAAATATCAGTAAAGGTGATAATCAAAAAATAATAATCCGATTTTGGCAGCATGTAAGAGATGGTAAGTATAATCTAGTCTTCTTGTATTGTGCAACAGGGGGTCCACCATGTTCACATTTAGGGGTTTTTTTCCTACTCAGAGGATTGTTGAACACATTTTAAAAGCACTACAGATAATTGTACATACACACATAAATAAATATAGATAGATAGACAGATAGATAGATAGATAGATAGATAGATAGATAGATAAACAGATGATAGATACACCCAGTACTTCTCCATAAACAAACTTCAATTGGCCAGTAGACTACCACCAATTGTCTCTATCTCTATCTTTTACACATTTGCTGAATGAGAAAGAATATTAATATACTGCATTAATTTTGAAGTAAATCACCAGTACCATTAAAGATCTATATTGTGGCCCACGAGCCTTGGTTTGGAGAAGCCAGTTTTAAAATTGATCCCCAGGATAGGCTTAAATTCATCTATTTTTCCCCCATATCACATGCACTAGAAGGTTGTTCCATTCATCTACCACATTTTTGCTAAAATAATAATTATAATCAATCAGTGTAGAGGGAGCTTTGAGGTCAGTGCACTGCACGATACCATCAGTATAAGCGAATGCTCCCTGCCAGGACACATACATTCCACTGCTCACTGAAGTCTCAGCCTTAGCAACACTTATTTTCATCTTTCCTGTACAACAGGAATAAAACATATGATTGACTTTACATTATTAACAGGTAAATTAGACATTTCAGTGTATCCAGATTCAATAAAACTGACAATGCGTATTCGAGTTTTTGAGTATTTTAGCTCATCTATTTTTATTTGAAAGGATTCCATTAAATTGTAACTGACTTGCTATCAAAATTAAATTGTAAAGGCTATCATTAAGCTGTTTTGTACTAAAACCGATCACCTCCGAATAATTTCCCTTTTGCTATAAAACCATGGAGTAGTGTCGGTCATATGTAACAAAATAAAAAGTTATTTGAAGGTGATTCCCATATATTGAAACACAACATATATAACATGTGCAGGATCATGCAGTTCTTCTTAATTAAACTTGTATAACTAATTGCAAATCCACGAAGATATGTTGGCATGTTTTACAAGAACTTTGACATTATTTTCAGTATTTAGCTTATACTCTCCTAAAATAACAAATAATCAAATGAAGGCAATTTGCATAATAAACGTACAAATTAATTGCAGTGGTATTTAACTATCAAAGCTGGAGACATTTAATTCATGTTTTTTTTAACATAATAAGGCCATAGAACCTTTTTCTGTAATAATTTACTCTTAAAAAAGACACATTGTCGTCATGCAGTTTATTTACAAAGGTTGAGGAAAATTTGCTGAGCTACAGGATTTTTTTTGTTATTGTTGAATCAGGCTACATAATTAGGATTTATCTGGCATAGAAATATTTCATTTGCACTTGTAATTTAACATCCAAAAGGCAGGTATTTTAAATAAATGATTCCAACAGTCAAATGGCTTGTGCAGGCAATATATTTTACTGATTAGGTGAACACAGTCTGCTGTTTACAAAGAAGTTAGGATTATAAATAGCATTAAAAAATAGATATTAAGCTCATTCCTGTAAGAAAAAAAAAAAAGGATTTATACTGAATGCATCCAGTACTGAATCCCTTTATTTGAAAACCTGAACTAGAACTAAAATCAAGTTTTAAAACAGGTATATCAAGTAAAAAATATACAAAATAAAAATTAATTTCATATATTGAAAACATTTTCTATTTTCAGAGAAGAGAAACTATACCTATATGTATGAATCTTTAGCAGTCACACCGTATATTTACTTCTGGTATGTGGCTGGCATAGAGTTAAAGGAAGAATAGAATTAATTACTTTTCTGCTTAATTAAAAAATAAATAACTGAAAAGTAAAATGAAACGTAATGAGTTGCTATCACTTGTCTCGGGAAGGGTAACATAATATGTTGGGTAATACATGTTTTATGAAAGAAATCATTGCTGCAGTAACTTTTGAAGAACAATAGACAAAGCTTCCAACTGCCTGCTCTTTGCAATAAGCCTGAGTTCTTTTGAGTTGCTCTGTAACATTCACAGCACTTTTCAGATGTCCTGCTCTTATCAAGGCACTGTATTCAAACAATAGAATAATTGGCTGGATTCGGAAGCAAAAGAAAAAAAAAATCAAATAACTCTGAACATTGGACATGCTGGCCTGCAAGGGGAATCCGTAATAAAAAATAACTCATGAGAATAGACACCAGGTTTTGTTTTCAGCAAAAGACCGGATCATTCATGCAGTGCAAACATTTTCATACATGTGCATGTATAATTTGTTAGACAATTGTCTCCTGGTCCCAGTTCACTTCTGTTGTTTTTACATAGCAGCAATAACTGTCATAGGGGCCACTCTCACTGTGAGCAGCAGAATCACTGTCTCTAGGATCAAAAGTAACCTTTTCTTCTGTTGCAGTGTAGATAACTCTGTCTGAAGAACATGTCTTATCAAAAGCGGAGAAGGAGGTATGGTTTCCCACTCCACCTGGCAATGCGGTGGAGGAATAGCACTTATCCAGGTAGCTCAACCCATTTTCTTGGTCCATTTTCCCACTGAGGGACTTGGTTTCCTCTATAGAGATGGCTGTGTTGGGTTCACAGTCATCTTCCTTTCCTTTGGTTTCTCCTTTTTTATCAAGCTCATTGGAGCTTCCTTTGCCAGACTCCATGTCTGATGGGGTCTTCAAAAGTTCAACATCCTCTTTGTCTTTGGGTTTCTTGCAACAGATCCATGGTTTGTATGGCCACTTAGTACAGCCATCAGTTCTCCTGGCAAGGGAAATAGCAGCCACTCCTGGGAGAAATATTGCAGGCCCTATAGCAATTAATGGGATATCACCTAAGCTTTCACCTTTGAACCCAGAAACTGTAAACATGAAACCAAACACAAGAAAGATACTCACAAGAGCCACCACCAGTCCAGTACGAGGGTTGATATCATCTGGTCTCATCTCTTTACACCATGAAACTATATTCTTTAACTACATGTGCATGGATATCTCCTGTGATTCTTTTTAATAATAAACACAATAACTTGGAGGAGAAAAAAAAATCTATAAATCCTTTTTTCTTTTTTTTAGGAAATATATTATCCTTTGTTGAATCTTCAGGGGAAAAAAAACAAATCTGTAGTTCCGTATCACTTTTTGTTACCCTTTTAGAGAGCAGTTTAAAGGCATAACTCTTGCAAGAAATTATTCAGCTGTAAAGACATTACTCCTTAAGCAGATGTGATCCTTATAGAAACGTCCGCTGGGAGTCTAATGCTGTGCCTAGGATGCCACAGGAGAGAGATACTCTGTGTAGGCTGAAGCGGTGCTTGAATTGAAACTGAGACATTCATCTCTTAATGCAAAAGTATGTGGGAAGGAGGAGGGGAATATAGAGGGAGCTGCAGGGTGGACTTGAAATACTAGAAAGGGAACGCACACTGCATACCTTGTTCTTTTGATGAACTGATCAACAAATTCTGACACAATAACCTAAGCACAATTAATCACTGGGAAATCTGCAAAGAGATCTTGATAATCACTTGATCATGGAGAATTTAACTCATAATCATATATTAAATAATGAAAGCACTAATTTTTCACAAATGGAAAATTATTTTAGACGCATTTTTATTACAGTTATGAAAGAATACAATCAGCTTTGGCAACTTTATATAATTTATGTAGGAAAAGAGAATGACTTCTTCTGTTAAGGGACATACAAGTGTAATACTGAAAAAGTTATTAGAGCATGTTCTTTTTTAAACAAATTTATGTTGCTAACTGAATTTAATCCATGCAAATGTCACACACCAGGCCTGCTCCTATGATAATCCCAAGCAGGATACAGAGGGTGAAGGGACCGTACATGCAGATACTGCTTCTGATTGGCTCAGCAGCTGTGGCCTGCACAAAAGCAGCAATGCATTACTGCTTCTAAATGCAATGTATGTGTTTAGCCTCGTTGCAGGGAATAATTACAATTTGACCTACCTTGTAAAAGCCAACTGTGGCCAGAAACAATTTGCTGAAGGTCAAACTCAGTTGCTGTAAATTTAGTTTAGGTTAAAGGGATATGAAACCCAAACATTTTATTTTGCGATTCAGACAGAGCATATCATTTAAAAAAAAGTTTTACTTCTGCTATCAAATTTGCTTAGTTCCTATGGTATTCTTTGTTTGAAGCGATACCTAGGTGAGTGTATGATCACTAAGTGGCAGGAAATAGTGCTCTTGCAAATGGATAACATTATTGCAAAGCTGCTGCCATATAGTGCTCCAGACAAGTGTATGCTCCTTTTTTTTCTCACACCTGAGACCTTATATCTTTGAGCCCTAATAACTTTTTATTGCAATTTTTTTAAAATAATTTTTATTAGATAGTGCTGTTATGAATGTAACAACTGTACTTTTAAATATAATTTTGATATTTTCTGTGCAACTTTTTTGTTGAGCATAACATTTAACCAGAGCTCTGAAGTCGCTATATCCCGATGTGCGTTAAATTTAACTGCGCTCAACCGAACATGCTTACTTTCAACATGTAATACGCTTGCTAATTCCGACACGGGAAGCGCTGCAGTAAACCCTTTATGGCTTGCACGCAACAGTTAGATATTTCATATAGGTTTCCAAGCCCAATGTGTATATAGTCTGAAAGTGCAGTTATGTAACTTGAAATCCTTGACTTTAGCGTTGAAGTTGGCTGGATTTTACAAGCGGTGACTTTTAAAATGCATTTACATAATAGCGAACTTGAAGATATTACCCAAGATTACTTAAAGGGACAGTAAACCTCAAAAATAATGTTATATAATTCTGCACATAGTGCAGAATTATATAACATTATATTAGCCTTATCTGTATAAAACGTAATATTCCCTTTTAATTTTAAAAAAAACCCGGCTGTTTTACAGACCCGCTCTCTGCTCTCTGCTGAGCGGGTCTGTTTTATTCACACAGCACATCGGGCCAGCTGTATAGTCACAGCCCGGCCCGACCGCACCATTATACACAGTGCAGCTCGCTCTTGCTGTCAGACAGAGCAGGAGCGAGCTGCACTTAGTGTTATGGCGCGGTCGGGCCGGGCTGTGACTATACAGCTGGCCCGATGTGCTGTGTGAATAAAACAGACCCGCTCAGCAGAGTACAGAGAGTGGGTCTGTAAAACAGCCGGGGTTTTTTTAAATTAAAAGGGAATATTACGTTTTATACAGATAAGGCTAATATAATGTTATATAATTCTGCACTATGTGCAGAATTATATAACATTATTTTTAAGGTTTACTGACACTTTAAATTGTTTTGTAACCGATGCATACTTGCGCTGCTATTAATAGACCAGACCCAATAGTTTAAAATGGGAATTTGAGTACATTATCATGACAGTAGAACATACATTTAATTAATCACCAAAACAGTTTAATTGTAAAGGTTTAAAGTAAAGTTTGCTATTATTATTTATTTAAAAAGAGCTGACATATTTCTTATCTTCAAGTGCTACACAAAACATGACACTTATTTCTAATGATACTTTCCGAATATATGGCAAGAAATATTAACATATGTTTGACAATACAAACTGATAGAGGAGGTAGATGGCCCAGCCCCAGTTTAAACCCAAATTGTTTCTTTCATGACTCAGATAGAGCATACAATCTATCTAACTTGCTTAGTTCTCTTGGTATTATTGCTGACTAGGGTACCTAGGTGGGCTCAGGAGCTGGAAACTAGCTGCAGATTGTGGTTGCACATATATGTCTATTGTCATTGGCTTACTTATGTGTTCAGCTAGCTCCCAGTAGTACATTGCTGCTCCTCCAATAAAAGATACCAAGAGAATTAAGCAAAATTGAGGATAGAAGTATATTGAAAAGTTGTTTAAAAATGTATTCTATATCAGAATCATAGTTTATTATAACTGTAATGGTAACTTACTATTTGTTCTTTTATACAAAGAAAAATAACATTGATATGCCGAGGAAATAGATCATATACACAACAGACATTTAGGGCTAGATTACAGGTGGAGCGGTATTTTGTGTTTTCACTATAGCCAAAACTCAGCTAGGATTTTCATCCTATCGCATATTCACATTCCCCATAGAAGTCAGTGGAGAAAAAAAAATGTTGAAAAAAACCTAACACCTTAATATCACAAAAACAAAATAGCAAATTCTCATAAGCGCTAACCTGACATGAATATATATATTTCCTTTTCCAATGTTTTTTACATTGCGGGATATCTTCTATTTATTCATAATTAAATATTTCTATATATATTTATCTGATGGTTAATAAAACAAATATATATTTATACCTATATATATATATATATATATATATATATATACTGTATATATATATATATATATATACATGATTATATATTTACTGTATGTATAGATATATACAGATATATGTAGGAATATCTATTTATAAATACTTAGAACATATTTCCCTATGTGCAGAACATTGGAATGTGAAATATGTACAGTAAATGCATAGTTAAAACCTTTATTAAATATAAATATTGCATAGATATGTTTTTTAGAAGTTTTCATCTGCCTAACTGCAAAGGGCTCCAATGCACTTCTATATATGTCTATATATGTGTACTTACACATTTATGTGTTTATATGTCTGTACATACATATATACACATATAAATACATATGTACACATATATATATATATATTAAATACTGTATATATATATATATATATATATATATATATATATATATATATATATATATAAAAATAAGAAATAGGTTCATAAGAACCACTAAGTCTATTATAGCCAGCACTGATTATTTATGCCAAAATTAAGTAAAAATCCAATGATGGGTTTGAGAGACATATGGGGACACATGGATTTAAAGACCGTACTGTAAATACATTAATTTATTAAATACCAAATTACCGCAGTTCCAGGATAATTGACACAAGATGACTAGTCATAGAAAATACCCATTATTTAGATAGCCATCACAGGAGGAGTTTTAATACCTCTACTGTCCAGTAGGTCTCTATAAGTATATAGAGATTAAATTGTAATGGTGAAATGGAAAACAAAGTCCTCCTTTGGGTTAGTAAATATATACACACAACACATAAGGGGTGCTGTACAAAATAGAGGGAGCTGTTACCCCTGTAACGCGGAGAACTTATTCAACATTCCGCATTTGTAAATGCTCCAAATAATTGATAATATCCATTGCAACCAGGTCGCTTGGGTGATATGAGCAAAGTCTCAGAGATTTAGCTTCAAAAGGTTTACAGATACTCGTATCAGGCTCGTTCACATACCTGACCCATCCTTGGACAGTCCGTGCTTTACCTTTAAGTTGTCTGAAGACGCTGATATTTGTTCCAGCATGTCCTGCTTTATGCCGATTTGGATCACTCACCCTTGCGAACACCGGATTCCGGAAAATAGTTGTACAGGAGTGATCCAAATTGGCATAAAGCAGGACATGCTGGAACAAATATCAGCGTCTTCAGACAACTTAAAGGTAAAGCACGGACTGTCCAAGGATGGGTCAGGTATGTGAACGAGCCTGATACGAGTATCTGTAAACCTTTTGAAGCTAAATCTCTGAGACTTTGCTCATATCACCCAAGCGACCTGGTTGCAATGGATATTATCAATTATTTGGAGCATTTACAAATGCGGAATGTTGAATAAGTTCTCCTCGTTACAGGGGTAACAGCTCCCTCTATTTTGTACAGCACCCCTTATGTGTTGTGTGTATATATTTACCAACCCAAAGGAGGACTTTGTTTTCCATTTCACCATTACAATTTAATCTCTATATACTTATAGAGACCTACTGGACAGTAGAGGTATTAAAACTCCTCCCGGGATGGCTATCTAAATAATGGGTATTTTCTATGACTAGTCATCTTGTGTCAATTATCCTGGAACTGCGGTAATTTGGTATTTAATAAATGAATGTATTTACAGTACGGTCTTTAAATCCATGTGTCCCCGTATGTCTCTCAAACCCATCATTGGATTTTTACTTAATTTTGGCATAAATAATCAGTGCTGGCTATAATAGACTTAGTGGTTCTTATAAACCTATTTCTTATTTATTTTGTATTACTATAGACCCTATTGCCTGGCACCCCTAGTCTGCTATGTACTTATAATTGCAGACTAGGGAAGATTTCTTTGCTTTATTAACATTTGGTGTTGTGAGTGGCTTCTCTCTTTTTTATATATATACTGTGTATATATATATATATAAATACACACACACACACATATATATATATATATATATATATATATATATATATATATATATATATATATATATGTTAAAGCCCTTTTGCAATATTTTTTGGGAATAATTTTATTAGTGTTATTATGAGTATAATTGTACTTTGTATTGTATTTTTGATGTGTTTTGTGACACTTTTTAGTTTTCGGAAAACAGTTAACCAGAGCTCTGAGACTGCGGTAAGAAATGTAGCTAAAGTAATCGCGATTTCGCTCAACTTGTAATATCAGCACAATTAAAAATGCGCCTCACTTGTAATCTAGCCCTTAGAGATTACAATGATATATAAAGGAAAATGCAATGGACTAATAGTATGTGCTGCTTAATATCAAAACTAGTAAAGTTTATTCTTTAAAAAAAAAAAAAGTAATGATTTTTTTAGCATCCTAAGCACTATCTGTTTGACATTCAGAGCTGAACGATGTGATACCTCATTATTTTCCAACATCCTAATTAAGAATTACTCACAATAGTGTATCTGTAAACTACGCACAAGTATTTTTTTTTTCTCTTTTCACTCAGCCTAAAATGAATCTATGTTCAAGAGTATCATGGAATGAAATGCTAATTAATGTAGCTTTCTGCTAACAAAAACTGACAAGATAATGTAAAGTGCCTTGTGTTCTATAAATGACTGCAACATCAACATATATTTAATGCCTCCTGTAACTATTGTTTTGTTTAATATTTCAAATTGCTTGTATAATGATAGCAAAAGATTGTCTCCTGTTGCAAACATTCTAGTAGTTCATGTACAAAAGGAAAGTGGACAGAGAGTTTAGAGATATTAATACTTATTCAATGTGACAATTCAGTTCATGAAGAGGGTTCAGAGATACTTTAGTCTTTAAATTAAAAGTAAAGTTAAAGGGACATGAAACCCAATTTTTTTCTTTCATGATTTAGAAAAAACAATTAGATACTTCTATTATCTAATTTGCTTCATTTTTTAGATATCCTTTGTTAAAAAGCCTATCTAAATAGGTCCAGTAGCTGCTGATTAGTGGCTGCACATAGATGCCTCATGTGATTGGCTCACCTATGTGCATTGCTATTTCTTCAATAAAGGATACCTAAAGAATGAAGAAAATTAGATAATAGAAGTAATTTGGAATGTTGTTTAAAATTGTATTCTCTATCTGAATCCTGAAAGAAAAATGTTGGGTTTTATGTCCCTTTAAAATGAACCATGTATTTTTTGGTGGACCTGGCTGTGAGCAATCCTCTAACAAGAGCTCTTGTCTGATAAAAGTGACTCATGTCACACATCACTTTCATGGCTTAATTTTGTCATATGGTATTTGAAAGCATGTTCCTGGTAGCTAGAAGTAGGGTTGAATCATTTTGGAAATAAAGGGGCAATGATATTTTATTTGGAGCAGAATTTGGGAGTTTAGATAAAGAAAAGACTCTAGATAATAGAATATAAGCAGAGGGGATAAACAGGTTGCAAACTAGAACCTGACTTGATCACCAATCTTTTTCAAATATTTAAAAAGAAAGAGGGATTGAAGTTTGTTAGGCATAGGAAGATTTAAGAACAGGCACCATCACTTGAAAAAATATAAGAGAAAGGAAAAACCTTCAGTAAGATTTTTTTTATTTTATTTTTGAGTATATTACTTGTAAACATTGGGAGTAGGCTGTCAGTACACACAGTGGATGGATGCATTATTTTTTATGGCTAGGAGGCTAATAACAGTGTAGTTTTAGATTAGTCTTCAGAATAGATACACCTGTCCACAGCTTTTGGTGTCCCTCAAGCACTGAATAGTAGTAGCTGCATGTTATTGTAAGGAATAGGGCATAAATAAATAGCATATACTGTACAAAAAAACAGTAAAGAACTGATAGAAGGGTACAAATGTAGCACTCATGAACGTTGAGAGAAAATATATAGAAACATTGAATAAAATATAACTTTTACTAAATATTATTAAAAACTGGGGGTATACATACAATTTAAAAGAATATGTATGTCTACTAAGATAAAGCCCAAGAATATATGGACTTAATATTGGACAAAAAAATCCCTGTTGGGATATTAAATTTGTATCGTGAGTAGATAACTAACCAAAATACTGACCACTAGTATAGTATGGAATTTACATGTGCCAGAAGTTGGTACTCATTGGTTCGCCACTAGTAATCACTGGAAATATCAGACACCTATACCTTATAATTGCCGTTAGTTACAAATATATGACTGTCTGGAGGTGCAGAGACAAAATATCTATAATTTCCCTTAATACTAAAAGGTAAGGTGAGTAAATGTGTTCAAATCTTTATCCAATATTACCATAAAGATACCTAAGTCTGGAAATATCAGGTGCTATTTTAGTGATATGTGGTTATCGGTGACTGGGTAATGGTCTGGAATTGTCAGAACAAATTACCTGTTAGTTTACCATGAATGATAAAAGGTGAGGTTGTATCTATGCCAATACAAGGAAAAGCCAGGTGAGTACCTAAGTCTGGAAATAGCAGATACCTGTACCTTAAGATTAACGTAAGTAACAACTATGTGACGGTCTGGATATACCAGAATTAGTTTCTCACAATTCACTCCTTCCCTTGGGCATACTTCTTTTGCACATACCATCACGTCACATTCACACATTAGTCAGTTTCTCACGATTCACTCCTTCCCCTGGGCATACTTATTTTGCACATACCATCACGTCACATTCACACAGACAGTCAACATTCCTGACATTCCCACCCCCGATCCCTTCCCCCTGCATCCAACACTTACCCATTACACACTTATATCCACACACCCCCTTATTTATTATTTTCCATAAGTTTTTTCACATCATTTTTTCTTTATATCACTAACAAATCCCCCACTTCTTTACACGTCATCTTACAGTATACTTAATCTCATTTTGATACTAGCATTTGATGACCTGTATGATTAAAATTTAATTATTATTGTACAATATATTTAAGAGATTAATATAATTTCCACCATAAAACCTTCAATATATACTTCCTAAATTGCAGATACATACATAAAACCTTAGGTTCTAAAACATAGGCACAAATAGAAATATTTCTCCTCTTCATATTAGATACACGCAAACAATGACATAGCATAGAACAATTAGACCAGGATATATGTTATTATATTGTATTAATATTGTATCAATATTCCAAAATGGTATACATTATGTAGATTTAAATCTGCCTTTATTCGATCCAAGTACATACTCATAAGAACTGTTTTGAGTAATAATATATGTCAAATGTATCAGATATTTTCTTACAGATGACGTATTTTCTCATTGGCAGAGGAGGTGATAGACATTCACCTTGACCAATCCAAAATAAACACCATACTCAATGCACTTTCTGAGACTATTAGGTAAGACTGTTAAACCGAACGATGATCGAGTGGTATATACAAAAATATTCAGAATGTGGTTCCATCGGCATTTAATGTTATACATACTGGACATATTGCACCTGATATAAACAAGAAAAGTTATGTGTATCGATGTTACAGATTAATTCATAAAGACACTGGTACATCAGATAGACGCAGGATCCAATCACAAAGCGGAATGTCAACATTCTGATGACAGATAGTCCCAAGGATCCACCATAAGAACAGACCCACTTTTTTAACCAATCAATGGCGCCACAAAAGTCAAGCCTCCTAAAAGCGGCCAATCCGTTTGCACTACAGGGTATTTAAACCTCACGAGGACAGAGTGAGACTGCCCTTTGATACAGCCACTTTGGCAAAACGCGTCAGTGGCATCCCCCTCTCTTCCCTTCTTGTTGTTTCTTATGTTTTTAACGTTATGTCCAGTGTTCCCTCTAAGGCCAGTTTTGTGTGTGGCCCTGCAGTGAAACAGTTAATTAGGTAACCACACCCTGCAATTAGCAAACACTGCACAATGCAGATGGCAATGTATGGTACTCTTGTTAACTGTTTTACTTCTGGGCTGCAAACAAAACTGTCCTTAGAGGGAACACTGGTTATGTCTACTACATTATCAATGATAACTACCTAATATTTTATGGTGTATTGGCCGCTCTGAGGGTATATCTTACCCCAGGTATGGCTTCCTATTTAGACTAGGCCTGAAAAACAGTACTTTACCACCACTATTGGTAATTTAAAGGTACAGGCTTTTGGCAGCCGGCATATGTGTTTGATATTTAATAGGCCCAGACACTCGGTAATTACTAATTAGCTGTTAATAACGGTAATCACAAGGTATAGGAGTCTGGTATTTCCAGACTGTGGCACCGGTGCGGTGAGGCATTCATCTTTGACGAATAGAAATACTTAGTTACCATTAACGGTAATCACAAGGTATAGGTGTCCAACTAACAGGTATTTTGTTCTGGTATTTCCAGACTGTTATACATTTGATATCACAGTAATTAAAAGGTATAGATGTTCTGGCATTTCCAGATTCCTGTATAAGCTGTCACTACGGTAATTACCAGGTATAGGTGTCTGGCGTATCCAGACCCAGGTATTTATATGGTTAACCCAGGTAAAGGTTGAGATATACTCTTTCCTATCTTATCATCTATGGCATTTCAACAGATATCTTGCTCTGGTATATCCAGACCGTCATATAGTTGTTACTTACGGTAATCTTAAGGTACAGGTATCTGCTATTTCCAGACTTAGGTACTCACCTGGCTTTTCCTTGTATAGGCATAGATACAACCTCACCTTTTATCATTCATGGTAAACTAACAGGTAATTTGTTCTGACAATTCCAGACCATTACCCAGTCACCGATAACCACATATCACTAAGTATCTTTATGGTAATATTGGATAAAGATTTGAACACATTTACTCACCTTACCTTTCAGTATTAAGGGAAAATAATAGATATTTTGTCTCGGCACCTCCAGACAGTCATATATTTGTAACTAACCTTATAACGGCAATTATAAGGTATAGGTGTCTGATATTTCCAGTGATTACTAGTGGTGAACCAATGAGTACCAACTTCTGGCACATGTAAATTCCATACTATGCTAGTGGTCAGTATTCTGGTTAGTTGTCTACTCACGAGACAAATTTAATATCCCAACAGGGATTTTTTTGTCCAATATTAAGTCCATATATTCTTGGGCTTTATCTTAGTAGACATACATATTCTTTTAAATTGTATGCATACCCCCAGTTTTTAATAATATTTAGTAAAAGTTATATTTTAATTCAATTTTTCTATATATTTTCTCTCAACGTTTATGAGTACTACATTTATACCCTTCTATCAGTTCTTTACTGATTTTTTGTATAGATTATGACCAGTACAAGCACCAATCCCTAATATACCATTATTGAAAATATTTTCAAAAGGGAACGTTTATTATTTATGAGTAGTGCCATTGTTTTATCCTGTCATAAATAAACAGCAGTAAGATTCGACACATTAGCAGGCTCCATAGAATAGTATTTTGTTATATCGTAACTTAGATTACCATGTTATTATTGAGTTATTTCAATGTGCATAAAACACAAATGGTTATTTTCTTAACACATTGTTGAGTGCTTTGTTTATTTTAAGGGGAGAAGGGGGAGAACGTTGGACACTGTTTTATTTGCTTAATTCACTCTTTATCTTCTAGGTTTTTGTTCCTTCCTTTCTCCCCTTGGTTCCGCGCCCCTTTTTACTCTCTACCACTGAGTTTATGACCATCTTTTCTAATTCTCTTACTGCTTTTATATTCCATTATTGTGTTTAGGCAGCATGTGCTCAGTAATCCAAAATATTTATATAATTTGACCTTGAGAATGCAAACAAGTAATTGCCAACTATAAACATCTTAAAATGTTGCCGTAAGTGTGTCTGCTGAAGGTGGAATGGCTATTTTGCGTCACATGCAATGTATCAATTTCTTTATTTATTTTTCTTGTTTCTATTTTTGTCCGTTTTGTTCTCTAAATTAAGCAACAGTGTGAAGTATTATTATATTAGGAATAAGTATCTCCTGACTTAGGTATGAGGAAACAATATGATAACTATTAGTAATGGTTATTATTGATTCTAGTGAAACACGGAATATGACATTTTCAGATCATTTTAAGTAAGATAAATAGTAGATAATATGTTTTAGTGCTTTATAATTTTAACTTAATTGTCTGACTAATGCCTAGCAAATTTATTTTATGATATTACTAATACATCTTGGGTGGTTTAAATCATAACAGGTTGACTAAGAATTGCTAACATCATTCCAGACTATTTAGTGGAGTTGACCTGTAAGCTATGCTTATTAAGATGATGTTGGCAAATCATCACTCAGCACCCAGAGCAACACCCTAGGATTTTCCCTTCAACTAATTATCTCAGATGAAATCATAGAAAGCATCAAAAGGAATAACCTTGTTTCCACATGGGTGTTAAAAGGTTAATGCCAACAACGGTGGGAGAAAATGACATTATTAGAATTGCAGTAGATGTTAGAATCACTTTTAACATTAAATGTAGCAACAGCCACCCAAGAGCGTGGATACTGTTTCAACACTAAAGCCAAGGAAAGCCAAGATTAACTTGACACCATGTTGTGCTGCTGTAAATTGCATTAGGAATATCAGGATAAAAAGTGTTTAACAAGAGTGTGTCTGAGCAAAAATTGTGTATATATATATATATATTGTATGGAAAAATGTTGTTTTGTAATTTTCCCTATGGGCTTTGCAATCAGTCTGTTTAGGGGTTAACTACCCAAGTTTCTGGGATCTGCACAGCTGTCTGTGAATATCCAGGGCTGTGAGTTTCACAGTGGCATAGGATGTGTACCCAATCCAGTTTGAGAGTGCAGTCCATTTCTGTATTTTGTATGTGTCTAGGGAATTTACATGAGACATGTGCACCCTTGTGAGTATCTCAGGTTGTTTGACTGAAAGTATGCCAGGGCGGAAGATACCTTGACGTGGTCCTGGGCTTAAACCATTTGTCCAAATGTTGTAACTAAATCTCCCATTTTTGCTATTAATCTTGCTGTGTGCTTGCAAGAGTGCCAGAATTTCTGCGTGTGATGTGAAGCCCCCAAGAAGGGGGGGACAACTTCCAGATACTTCCAGGACAGGAAATTTACTGGATACATAGGCTTGGTAGCTTGCTACCTAGGGGGTTCAATTCCGAATTTCGATATCATTAATTACTGACATCGATGAAGTAGTAATTAATGCCCATTTCTTGCAAAATCTATATGCTCAATGGTTTACCAGTAATAGTGGTTAACATCTCAATTGTTACTATCCTATGATCTAGGAGCAATAATAGCCCCCCCCCCTATACTGTACTTGGGATATAAGCTCTACATACACTTCACAGTGTTGTACTTTGGGGTGAAAACGTGCTAATTTCCAATTTTCCAGATACGAACTAGCACTGACTTTGTAGTAGCTATGTTGAAATGTATTTAAGCATAGTGGGTTTTTGGGTTTAAAGACAGGAATAAGTGACATACACATACATTAACATTTTTATTTATTTATTTATCTGTGTATGCAATGTGTATATGGTCTTGACTTGAAATTACTTAACACTCTGTAGTATACATATTACCTTTACAGATCAGCAATTTTAGAGACCTTTTGGCACTGAATCAGCATTAAATTGAATGTTATATCTAGATGTTTCGCTGTTTTCTTGTCACATGATTGTTATACAAACATTAATTCGCCTTGACTTCTGTACTGTCATATTCATGAAAGCTGTGCTACAAATATTGTCCTATTATGAGCATTTTATGTATTAGCCAGTTTAGGACTTTGACAAAATATTAGCACCATATATGTTTTTATATTGTGAGTGACAGCTGTATGATTTACCTTCAGGGTTCCAATAATACTAGCAGATATAAAGTGTGAATTCCAAAAAATCATCCCTACATTTTGTCTCTAGCTCTATATTTATATATATCTATATTTATATTATGAGGTTAATTAAAGGGTTAATGGGATGGTTAAGGTACCTCCAATGGGAGGTGATTTGCCTCTTTAAATACTATACACCTGTTACCTGAATTTTATGTTTATGACTACGGTCTGAAAGACCGAAACTGGTCAGACTTTTTATTCCTCTCTTACCCTTTGTATGGAGTCTGCCTATTTTAACAAACAGCAATAAAGATTTTTTTTTATTATTTTAAAGTTATGGATTAACTTTACCTTTGTCAAGAGGACTGTTTGGATTTCTTTTTCATATTCTTCTGGAGTACTGGGACTCCATTCCGCATTAAACAGCCCTATTGAAAGTTGATTACGCTACACACAGTTTTTCCAAGGAGGAGGAGCCTACGAGATTTGCCCCAGAGCCGAGCGATGTGTGAGGAAGTTACAGAGGACGCCACTTGTGTGGAGACACTTTGTGGAGGAGTCTGGCTGCACTTTGGATTAAGTGTTTTCTTCCTTCCAGTACATAGACCACAGCAGGATTATGGTAACATTAGAGCACTGATCCAGGTTATTTAGAGGTGTTACTGGCTGGTCAGGGGTTGTTTACCGCTGCTGGTGGATTCCCCTTGATAATACAGAGTCACAGTGTTATTAGCTCTATGATACCGGTGTCTTATGTCTATGTTGCATCTGCATAGTTAACGAAAGGGGTAGGAGAGGTATTTACCTCAGTCCCCTTGTATGCGGTTATTTACTACAGCCTGTCAATCTACTTACTCATATACTGCATGTTGCATATGGTAACGGCTCCCTTCAAAGTGCATATATTTCACTGGACTTTTTGTTCTTCTGTTCAAATATAAATATATATATATATATATATATATATATATATATATATATATATATATATATACTTTTAGAATAAAAGGGTTCAATTGGGGTCCATTTGTGAACACTTAGTGTACAACTGCTGTGGGTCATAATTACACCTTAAGGAACTAATATTTACCATTTATGGATTAATAAGGTACAAATATGTTTCCAACTGTCAAAGGGTCCATGTCTGTACCATTTAACCCCCCCCCCAAAAAAAAGGTATAATCACTTGTGACTAAAAGGTTGAGGGGGTTGGGGGGTTCAAGGCTTTCAAAATCTGCAAGTTCATATAATTTGTTCCTAGACATTGTGTAACACAGCACCATCTATTGGTTGAAAGTTCCTAGACATTGTGTAACACAGCGCCATCTATTGGTTGAAAGTTCTTTACACCTTAAGGAACTAATCTGTACCGTTTATGGGTTAATAAGGTACAAATATGTTTCCAACTATCAAAGGATCCATATCTGTACCATTTAACCCCCCAAAAAAGGTAAAATCACTTGTGACCAAAAGGTTGAGTGGGATAAGTGGTTCAAGACTTTCAAAACCTGCAAGTCCATATAATTTGTTCCTAGACATTGTGTAACACAGCGCCATCTATTTGCCAAAATGTTTACTGGGGAAAAAGATTTATTTGCATACATTTTACAGAGGGTGATAATTCAAATATATGGTTGCAAGTTTTATGTCTCCCCTGAATCCCCCTTCCTTATTTTAGAGTTATATTTTATTGTTATGTTGTTGTCTATATGTTTTTTCTATGTTTATGTTTTATCTGGTGTCATCATAAGTTCAATGGTGTGTTTTTACAGTCTAGTCCTGAGTGAAATAAAGCAATTTGAGTAGTTCATTTTGGAATAGTTAGTCTTGCCTGTTTTTTTCCAGGAATTCCAGTGGCAGAGTTTTAGAACCTGCTTTCTGGCTGCACTTCCCAAAATCATCAAACTTCAGTGTGACTACTGTAAGTTTTTATTATTATTATTTAAAGAGTAACAAATACTTATATACTTAACTTTCTGAGCAAGAGCACAGTAGGTGAATTTATATTTGAATGATATTTAATAACTTTGATGGAACAGTATTTTGGCAATTGTAATATGCTGTATTGAGTACAAATTTGCCATCATGAGGTACAAAGGGCTTGTCACTGGGGCAGTGCCTTTTAAAGGCCACCATTTTTAAGTGTACATTATGATATATATATATATATATATATATATATATATATATATATATATATATATATATATATATACTCTGTTTTCCAACTTTATTCTATGATACACTATTTTGGTAATATACACATACATTTTGCTCAGACACTCTATCCCAGGTATTTAAAGTGAAGGTAAACTTTAATGAATGAAAGCCAGCTGCTCTGGTTGTGAAAAGAAGAAAGGTAAGTTTTTAAACAAAACGGCTGTCTTCTAAACTTTGATGAATGAAAGTGCCCCTGTTTTTAATAGTATTTTTAAAAATCAGGCTTTCATTCATCAAAGTTTACCTTCACTTTAACTCATACATGTTAAAATTGGTGATTATTTTTTTGGTTGAAGTTAAAATAAAAATGAGTCACTTCAGTTGAAATAGCATAAATATTAGTGGCTGCAATGAAATACCAGGTCAAAGAATATTAATCTTTTCATTGTTTCCCAGCAACTGTAATGGATTTTAGAAAATATATGTGAAATATCACTAAGCATCTACTGTGTTGCTAAATAGTGCTTTCCCTAGTGGCTGCAGCATTACACAGACAATAGTCAGCAAAATGTATTCACTACAGGACTGGTCAAAATTAATGATGCAATGACAAGAAATCACCTTATTCATCAGTCTTAAAAATAAATACAGTACCTGAGTGAGTTTTTCTCACAATTTTTCTTACTAAAATAATAAACCTTTTTTATACACCCTGCTTATTAGATAAGACACATATATAGCATGAACTATGTTGCAGTTAAGGAAATAGACTGGGGTAGCCTGCCTTTTTCTCTTCCCATAAATGGACATTAAACCCAATTTTTTTCTTTCATGATTCAGATAGAGAATACCATTTTAAACAACTTTCTAATTTACTTCTATTATCTAATTTGCTTCATTCTCTTGATATTCTTTCCTGAAATGCATATCTAGATAGGCTCAGTAGCTTCTGATTGGTGGCTGCACATAGATGCCTCCTGTGATTGGCTCGCCCGTGGGCATTGCTATTTCTTTAACAAAGGATATCTAAAGAATGAAGCAAATTAGATAATAGAAGTAAATTGTAATGTTGTTTAAAATTGTATTATCTGTCTGAATTATGAAAGAAAAAATTTGGGTTTAATGTCCCTTTAAGGTGGTTTAGTAATGATTAAGTTTAGTTATTTAGTAACAAGTATTTAACCCCTTTAGGGACCGGGAATTTTAGAGAAAAACTTGCCCAAAGTACCAGAGAATATTTAACATTTTTGCTATCAATACATTTAAACAAAAATAGAGCCTTTTTTTTTATTTATCAATCAAAACTTCACATTTTTTCAGTAGATAACCCAAGATATTAATCCAGGTGCATTATGGTATATTTCATGCCATCATTTCAATGCCAAATGTCATCATATTAAAAAAATCATTTACTTTTTCACAAGCTTTGGGTTTCTCACTGAAATTATTTACATACCGCTTGAACAGTCATAACACAAATGGCTGTAAAAGCTTCTGTGGGATCCCATTTGTTCAGAAAAAGAGACATGCATGGCTTTGCCATTGCTTTTAGGCAAAAAATGCTGTGAAGGGGTTAATAAGGTAGCTTGTAAGGTTAATTTTAGCTGGAGTTTAGAGAATACCCTCCCACCTGACACCTCCCACCCCGACTACCCTCCCAAACAGCTCTCTTCTCTTCCCTCACCCCCCCCCCTTCCACCACTGGTCACCACCAGTATGTAGTTAGGGATCGTAATTTTTTTAAAATAATAATAATTTCTGTAGTGTAGGGAACACTCCTCAACCACCCACCTCCCTGATCCCCCCTAACAGCTCTCTAACTCTCAGACTCTCATTAGATGCCACCACCATAGGTACTGGCAGGTGCCTGCCAGTACCCTATATATATATATATATATATATATATATATATATATATATTATACTGTACTTCCCATATATATTTATATATATATATATATAATTATTTAGCAAAAAAATATTTCTGTAGTGTAGCGATCCCCCTTCACCCTCCCTCCCAGACGATTGTTCATAGGCCCCCCTCCCTCATCTGTTTCTGTAGTGTAGGGAATCCATCCCTCACTCTCCCTCGCCAAATCTTTTTTCGTAGCATAGGGAACTCTTCTCTTCCTCCCCTGTGCTGACCGACTGCCTCCCAGCTTCCCTTCCACATCACATACATCATCACTGCAAGCCGATACAGACAGTGACACAGAGTGTCACTCTCTGCATTGGCGATCTGCCTTCATCTGGTCAAGGAAGAACAATTAGTTCTTCCTTAACATATGAAGGCAGATGCCTTCTAACTCTGGCTGTAGTCTTAGCTGTCAAGGCTGACAGTGGGGATGGCAGCATGAGCCAGAAGGTTGAACTTTGTGCAAAGTACCCTGTGATGCAGTACCTACGTAAAATAGGCTTAAGGAGTTAAAGGAAGGGACATGCATTCCTTTAGAATATCCATATAATAGCTAAATATAAATATATATTTATATATACAAAATAATATTCACATCTAACTGCTTTTGCAAAAAAATATTTTCCTATTGTGACTGTTAATGCACAACTGGTACCCACCTTAAATAAGCAATTGGCTGCAGATGAGGGTGGAGCTAAACAAAGCTCACAAAAACTAGATAAAAGTATTAACCAAATCCTCCCTGGATGAAAGTGGAACAAGTATAAATTTCAGATGTATTTCACTGTGAAAGGAAGCATAACGTTGTGTTAAGTGCACCAGTATATTATATCTCATACAACAAACGAGAACCATAGAAACATAGAGACATAGATATTGATGGCTGGTAAGAACCATAGGCCCATAATTTCCTAAATATGTAAGCTCATTTAGATTGTAGTACAGACTTATGTTTATCTCGAGCATTCTTGCAGTCCCCCACAGTGTTTGCATTACCATCTCTAATTGAAGTTTCCTCCATTAATCAACCACCCTTTCTGTGGAAAAGTTCTTCTGTAAATTACTCCTGAACCTACTATGATTCAAATTGAGATCATTGTTCTGGAATTGCTCTTTTTGTGAAAAATACTTACAGCCTCAGTTTTACTAAGCCCATTAATATACTTAAAATGATCTATCATATAACCTCTTTCCCTTCTCCCCTCTAAGCTTTGTTCATAACTGCTTGCAATGCGAAAAGGCAATAATTACAACTGTCACACTTAGCAAAAACACTTGCAAAACAGGTTATATAAATAGTTATAATTGTGAGGAATTCGTATATATTTTATATGGGTAAATTGGTCTTGCTGGATAGAACTAGAATGTTCTCAGAAACCTTGTAGACCCAACCAGAGGGTTGCCTGTGGGCTATCTGAAGCATTCTAGAGACATGGACAGGGGTTACCGCTATGAAGTCTCATGGTTTCACTTTTTCAAACCTGATGACGTTGTCTACTTTTTATTTTTATTTCATTAAAGGGACATAATACTCATATGCTAAATCACTTGAAACTGATGCAGTATAGCTGTAAAAAGCAGAGCATTTACAGCATCTCAATGTAAAAAAGGAAAATATTTTACCTCACAATCTCCTCAGCTCACCAGAGTAAGTTCTGTGTAAAAAGTTATACTTCAGTTACTGCCCGGCTGCAGGTAAAAAAAAATATTAAGACATGAACTGCAGCCAATCAGCAACAGCAGTGCTGAGGTCATTAACTCTTTTACTGTGTCTTTTACTGTGATCTCATGAGATTTCACTTAACTCTCATGAGATTTCACTTAACTGTCATGAGATTTCACTTAACTCTCATGAGATTTCATAATAAACTTCCTTAAACTGAATAGGGAAATAACATGAGTATGCACGAAGCTCACTCCCTTGCCTGTCCTGGGACAGACATACTGATTTGCTGCTTAAAGTCCTTTACAGTGGGGTGTGATTATTTAGGACATTTTGAGGTTAAATATCTTTCTTTTTCAGGTTCAGGTGATATTTTCTAGCTTTTTACAGCTGTGCTGCATCCCTTTCAAGTGTTTCAACATTTGGGTATCATGGCCCTTTAAATGTTTTCATATTTTATTTTTGTTTTATATAGGTAATGTTTTTTTTTCACTTTTAACTTGTTTGTTTAGTATTGTTTTAAAGGCATTTTTGTGATACTTGTGTCTTTGACAGTGGAAATTGTTCTCTGTCTAGGGAAACAAGTTGGCAGTTGCAATATAGATGTAACTTCATTGATTATAATGGCACTGAACTCGCAAATCAATGCTTTGATGAGCAACAGGTCAAAATCTTTATAAATTCTGCAATTTTCTAATTGCGATGTTGGTGCAAGCATTTTCAGCTAGATGGTTTCATTAACAATCTAGGCCAATATCTCAATGCTAAAAAATGTGGTTTATAAAAAAAATATATAGGTCTGTTAATGCTTGTAATTTATATGCTTTTAACTGTGTTCCTATTTTAGCATGTTTGTAGAACATTTTTTTAGTATTGCTCTTTAACAGTCAAGATTTGTGTCCATTGGATCTAATATGCAAAAAATGTTTTAATGATAGCGAGGTTTGTTCATAATTGGGACTTAATAAGTGTTAATTATACCTATTTAATTATATGCCTAAAAAATGTGATGTATTAACGCATTACATAGGAAGTAGCTACATAAGGAAGAAACTTTTTTAGACCTAACATCCAATCTTAGATAATGTAAGCAGAACAGAATCAAAATCTTTTCCTGAAAGAACAATTGGCCAAATTACGAGTTTTGCGTTATGAGCTGTGCGGTGCTAACATGCAGTTTTTTCTCACCGCTTACTTTTTGGCCTCCCAGGACAAACCCGTAATACCAGCGCTATGGAAGTCCCATAGAAAAAAGGGTTTACAAACTTTACGTAAGTCGGTTTGTGGTAAGGCCAAAAAAGTGTGCCCCTAAACCTGCAAGACTCGTAATACCAGCGGTAGTGAAAAAGCAGCGTTAGGACCTGTTAACGCTGCTTTTTCTCTACTTATAGGATTTCTTCATTACCTAATACACTATGAGTGGGGTTCAGTAGTACTGTAAATGTGCATTCTCACTGTATACCTAGTAAAACAAGAACAAAATATGCATTCTGGGGTTTTGGTATACTCACTGGTAAAAAAATAATAATAATAATATAAGAATACTACTATCTACAAAGATCACTGATAATATCCATCAAACCACTGAACTAAACAAATGTGTGCCACAACATTGAAAAAGAACATTTTCTAATAAAGAATTACAACAAATACTCCTAAAAGGAAATAATAGTTGTATCATATGTGAAATCACAGAATAATTAAGATACCCTGAATGTGAATTCAAAACAGAGCAAAACATAATAATTTCTAAAGATTGTATGAGAAATAAGGTATGAAAAATGTGTACCATGTGATCACCCAAGAGCCAAAGAGACTGATCTACAACAACACAACAATTACAATCATGGCCTCCAATAAGAATTAAATTGAATGTTAAACTAATACAATAATATCAAACCCAGATTGTGCCAATATAACAGTCATTCATAAAAACAAACAAACAAAAAAAACAATTACAAACCCAATAAAGTCCTAAAAACACATCCAAATATGTATAGCAGCAAAGAATTATCATTACCTGGTTTACAAGCAAAACTTCTTCACAGACGGGATTTAACCCCAAATAAGTATATGTGGAAGAGTGCCTGAGCCTGTGTGTTTTGTGTGTCACTGGAGGATTGCTGAATGGCTGTACATAAGAGCAGCAGAGTGCCTGGGGATGCGTGCATGGACCGGAGAAGTGCCTACATGTGTGTGTATAGTTGGTAAAGATTGATTTGTGGGTGTGTCTAAGACTTTGAAAGTGCCTAGTGCATACCTCCCAGTTATCTAGGATATTGTGGGATTTTCACAGATTGTAAGCTTCTCCATCAGGTTAAATGTCACAGCTTCAAGGATCTGCCTCAGCTCCACCTAAGGCACACTATGACTGTTCCCAGCCTCTTCCTTGGTATGCCTGTCCTGTCCACAACTCACCCATGTCTCCACCCCTCAGTTGACTGCATGGCCTACAAAAAATAGGTCAGCCACCAAATATAAGTCCCCTTAATCTCCATGTTTGGTAGAGTATTTGGGAAATGTTGTGAGGTGTGCTAGTGGGTGGCTGTGAAAATGGGTGGGAGAGCACTTATGTGTGTGTCATGGTGGGGAAATGCCTGGGGGCTTGTGTGTAAAGGTGGTAAAATGTGTAATGGTGGGGCAATGTCCGGTGATGTTTGGGAGACATTATTTACATTATATGACATGCAGTCAGGGGAGGCAGAGCCTAACTTGTCACAAAAATAAAAAAGAAAATAATGTAAAAGTAAAATGAAAATAATGAAAAAAACTCACCAAATTTTCTGATTTTCATTGCAAATACTGGGAGAGAGGCAGGGACTATCTCAGCCTCTCTTGATTGCACAACCTCTTAAATGGTGCTGGATGGAACATGGACCCACTGTCTGATTTGCTCAATCATGAAAAAAAGCCCCACGTGAGACAGCTATCATATCTACCTGATGTGGGGCATGTCTTGAGCCAGTGTTAGTGTAAGATAAGCACTCTCTCTGACAATTTGTGTGCGGGAACTACTTCAATGAGGGAACTCTGGGTGGCAGACTCACAAGGGAGCATTGCACTAGCTACTAGCTGATTAAGCTTGCCACTCCCAGCCCCAGCGCTGCCTAGCCTGCCTACTTTTGGTCTCTCAAGCCCCCAGAAGCAAGCTTCAGCCTTCACCTAGTCAACTCTGCACTGCAGGGGCTTGCCCCTCTCTGTCCTACTCTCCAGACCATCTCTCCATCTTTCATTCCCTCTCTCCCTCAGGATTAGAAAGGCCAGCAGAGCTATGGTATTTTCCCCTGGCCTGTATTCCGGTCCAGGTCCGGCAGTGACAGTGAGGGGCATGCATTTATAATAATTTTTTTGCATGGCGGTCTGCACTGATGCCCATTACTTATTTAGCACATCAACTTTATCCTAAAAAAAACTTAATGTGTTAAATAAATAGTGTGCATTAGTGCAAACTACCACCATTTAAAGACAAACAGTGAAAGACAAACTGAGGATGTACTTGTCCCCACTCGCCCGGCCCAGCCCAGCTCAGGACAAGTGCATTTAACGCTTACATTAAATGAACTGCATTGCAAAAATATGCCTAGCATTAATATAAACATTTTAATATGGTTCAAAATTGACATTTTTATGTATATGCATAAGCATTTCATTTTTCTATGGCT
Organism: Bombina bombina; assembly: GCF_027579735.1. Classification (NCBI taxonomy): domain Eukaryota; kingdom Metazoa; phylum Chordata; class Amphibia; order Anura; family Bombinatoridae; genus Bombina; species Bombina bombina. The sequence goes on along the minus strand of NC_069500.1, from coordinate 684,298,166 downwards.
GACACAAGATAGCTATAGGCTTCTTGCTTTTCATGAATACTGGAATAGGACAGTGCAGGAACAAGCAGGTGGTCTGTGTGGGTGGGGCTATTTGGGGCAAGGATGGACAACTCTGTTAAGAGTTTTGGAGGTTCCTGGGCAGGTTTTGGGAGGTTTAAGATTTTTTCATAAGGAAACTAGGGCAGAAATGTGCACACAAAAATAAGTAAGGGTAGACATAAGGCACATTTAGTATTTTTCTACACATTTCTTTAATTGTGAGCTTTTTGGCTGAGAATATCTTACAAGTGACACACAATTTTTATAACCTCAGCCTTCCATTGGCTACCTAGTATTATGTGCTGCTGCTGTTAGCCAATAGGCAGCCAATAGTGACATACAAATTTCATAACCTCTGCCTTCCACTGGCTACCTGGTATTATGTGTTGCTGCTGTTAGCCAATAGGCATACAGCACAGTTAGACCAATCAGGGAAGAGGGGATGCAGTTGCAGCTTGCAGGTGGATGAGCTTTTTAACATTTAGCATTGAGACTGTATGATGTACTAAGGGGGGTGGTTAATTTAAGCTACCTCTATTGGGTTCGTATTTGTTTTTATCTGGCTCTGATACTAGCCAGTGCCAAATTAGCCACTGACCTCACCGCACGTTGATCACCCCTACCTGCAACTTTGGAGAGATGATCAGTTTAGTTCAGCGGTAGGGGGGTAGAACAGCATTCCTATACTCTTTGTTTTTACTTTATTTTATTGTTTTCAATTAAATCAGTCTTTTTTCTATATAAAAATAATCCCTCCTGGGGGCGGAGCCAAGCCGTGCAGGAACATGGCCGCACTCTAAGTTTGCTCCGCAGATACCTACTTTCTCAGCATTTTCTAACTGGCAGGATTATCATATAAATACCCCTAAAAGCCATTGGATGAGAAGGGTTGATATCCCGCACACCTGCGCTACCACTTGAGGGGTCAACACTTGTAATTGTGGCTCACGCACATGCGGTCTGACTACGGCACCTCCATTACGATACCTCCATTGCTGCCACCCTTCTTGCCGCTTTCGGTCCCTCCTGACAACCCGAGATTGCTATTTCCTAACCCCGATCCGGACATACCACCTGTAACCGCGCTCCCTGAGGAGACCAGACGGGGGGCCGCTCCTTCGGACTTGCTGGCCTGAAGTTCTTCTCACGGACCTTTTCCCCACGTGACCGGGTCGACTTACATCTCCGCCGGAGCGACCTTCTATAACAGTCAGCACCAAGAATCAGGTGTAGTACCGGCCTTATAATGTGACACGCATCTGAGAACTTAGTAGCTACATGTGGCTCACATCTACCCTAATATAATCGGGACCGCTGAGCTGGGGAGGCGCACAGGTTTGGGCCTACATTAAACAATAGATAGAATACAGAGGACGCTGTATATGAGTGCCCCAGTTAGCTGCACATTACTCAACTCCCCATTTGCATAGCTAAACACCGGCCTCCATCCATAACTGACTTTTCTAACACTTAACCAGAGGAAGAGGCCGGAGTTCCACTACAGGGCACAGTGGCGCCCCCACCCCTCACTGGGTAGTACAAAACTCCTACGCCAGGTTATCTTGCCCTGTTTTGGGAATAAAGCCCTCAATCTTGGGGCCTAATATCAAGTCACAGTACCCTCCCATATGTCAAAGGACACCACAATGACCACAAAAAAGGGAGTAAAGCAGATAAACCAGGGAAACCCCATTCCCAAACCCCCTCAGTGTCATCATTTTTTCACAACCCGGACCCTCCAGCTGCTGCTTCTAATGGCACCCCGGAGAGTATGGACATACACAGATCCCCCGAGAACTCTAATAATCAACAAGACTCATTACAAGCCATACAGGTTAAACTTGCATCCCTTCCATCTAAATCAGATCTAGAATCTCTTAAATATTTTATAAGAGATGAAATGCGTGACTTAAAAAGGGACTTGAATGAGATGGGGGCAAGAATTGACTCTCTTGAGGAGGGTCAAGACACCTTAAACAACTTGGTCAGCTCCAATACACAACAGTTATCTATCCAAGATTCCATGATGCAGTCTCTACAGGATAAAGTGGAGGATTTGGATAACCGGGGACGCAGGAACAACCTGCGGATCCTTGGTTTACCCGAGGAAGTACCTACTGACCAGCTAAGAGACTACCTTATAGAGTTATTCCAATACCTGCTCCCTAACTCTTCCCAACTGCGCAACGAAGACATCGACAGGGCCCACAGGGCGCTACGCCCTATGCCCAAACCTCCCCTGCTGCCACGGGATGTTATAATTAGATTTTTATGATTCACTGCAAAAGAATCCTTTTGGCAAGCAGCAAGAACACGACAATCTATAACCTTCCGGGGTCACTCACTACAGGTCTATCAGGATCTCAGTCCATACACAATACAAAGGCGCAAAGAAATCAAATTTATACCCACCACGCTACAAGAACACCACATAAAATACAGATGGGGCTTTCCGTTCAGTTTAATAGTGAACCACAACGGATCTCAACTCACCTACAAGGACTTTAATGACCTCGACCTTCTATAAAGATCACTGAACATCACTTTTAATCCGCCCAAAGAACCCATGCTTGCTGCTCCCCTAGCGCCACCTGAACCAGGACCTTATGGACTTGATGTACAGAGTTCTCAGTGGTCTAGGGTCCAGTCCAAAAGGAGGAAAACTGATGCCAACCCAGCCAGACCCACTACAAAGTGAACAGCTCCTTAGGTCGTCTTCTATTACCCGACTTGCTCACACAAAATATACTTTGCCTTCTCTGAACTCCTTGGGCTGTCACCCCTGACTTACCCCTACTGTTTTTTAAGCAGTGGTGGGGATATGAGGACCGTATATAAAGTGGTAATGTATGGCTCTGTGGTGTGTGTATATTGATAAGTTTTGTTGTTTACTAGTTCTGTTCATTGTCTTTATTTAACAATGCTTACCCCCGAAATTTGCCAGGGAGGGTTGTTAGAAATGCACTGGCTATGATACAGAGGGCATTTTAAACGACCTCCACAGTCTATATGGTAATAACATACCCAGGGGTAACTCACATATACACCTATCTAATACATAGAATACCTGAATATCTACAGTTTGCCCTGATGTATAACCTCTTTAGATTTAATGGCCCATAGGAATACCTCACCCTACTTTGTGGATCTCTACATAGTGGCTCACTGGGCATATAGTGTAGAGCTCTTATAGCTCCATTGAATAGATCAAAGTGTCTATCGTAAGCAGAGCTTTACTATTCACTCATAACTCGGCCCTAATTATGAAAAGTTTCTCCACACAGCGGGGAACACGTGATGGGAAATGTTATAACCTTTATCAACTGTTAATGGCAAACTGTGACACAATCTGCGGACACTTATGGGCCTTCACAGGGCTTAAAGTGGCAACTATTTTTATGATTACTTACACATAGTGAAGAATTAAACAGTTAATACTCTGCAATGAACCTCCTGGCTATACGCTTGTTTTTTAACACTCTAGTTTGAAGCACACATTTTGGAGCTCGATTCATATCTGTCCCCTTTCCCCTATAGGCAGTGGACTAACACCACTGTCTATTATACCATGATATATTCCCTCAGCCGGGGTAATCTCTAATCAACATCTATTTGATTACTCCAATATATATTTACTAGTTAATAAACTCCCTTTTATGTAGGGAAATTTACACCACTCTTCCTGTTTCCTTGTCCTGCCAATTACTGCACATCTATAACCTGAGAAATTGCTAGGTAGCGGTCTTTCCCCCCTTAGCAAAGTGTATAGAATTCTCAATACACTGGTAAAAGTCTATTATGCTTATGATCTTTATCGTTTGTTTTTTCTTGTTCTGTTTCTAAAGTTTAACTGTTATGTGTGTTTTTTAGTTTATTTTTGTCCGGTCCTGGGGAAGGCACTCTTTCATGCTATTAATATTAATCTAATGACATCGCTGATAGCCTGCACATCTTCCCTCCTAAACTAATAATACACTAACCCAATTTAAGCTTATCTCCCATAATGTCAAAGGGTTTAATAGCCCTCAAAAAAGGTCTATGGCCCTAAGAGATTATAAACGCAATAGAGGAGATATCCTTTTGTAACGATTTAGTAGAGAGTGAGGATGGATCACAACTGCAGAGTATGCAAAATAAATGATTTGTATCACTTTTGGCAAATGGACTATTGAACAGCATAGACCAAGCTGCTTTCAGTGAAGTTGTTATTCTCAAGTAATTGAATAGCAGATCAGAAACTTGTCTGGCAACGAATGAGGTAAAACATATATGCTGTTGAACGTCACAGCATTAGTATAGACATAAACAAAGTCTGCATCAGAAGAAATATAAAAATTAAATCAATTTCTTAGTAACAATCTTTAGAGTTCAGCTAGCTCCCAGTACGGTAAATCTTGATAAAGAAAAGCAGAGTTCCAGAAAGCAGATAGTGTTGCTATTAGTGCTGGAGTAAGATATAACAGTTCAGTGTGAAGTGTAACTCTCAGTTTTAGACACTATTAGTTAGTTTGTCACAGAACAGTATACACATGTGCTGATAGTCTTGCGGTCAGTAGAGTAGCAGGGAAAAGCAAAGTTGAATGTTTATTTGTACAGCACAGCTTAAAGTAACTACAGCGCTTACCGCCAGTCACCGGATGGTGTGTAATAGAAGCAGAATTAGTTCTGAGATGTCCTTGCACTTAGTCCGTGGGAGGTTGTTGGTAGAAGAGTTGCGCTGTGTTGCAGTGGAAGAGAGTTTGAAGTCCGGTGTGTGAGAAACACTTCAGTGGCTCAGATGAGGTAGAAACTCACAGGGAGATGGCAGCAAACACACTGCGGTATGGATTAAGTCTCTGTTGTAGCGTGCACGCAAAAAAGAAAAAATTGCCTCTGTAAAACTTTCTGTAGGCAAAATGAGCATATGAACCGGCAGTAGAAAATAAGTAATCCCAAGGTAGTAGCTGATTCAGAAATTGAAAGAAAAGCAGTCTGGTTTGTTGTCAGAAAAACACACAGCAAGTGGAAAACAGACACGCTTCAGAGCTAGTCTAGAAACTTAATAATTAAGCACCTGTCTGCAGTCAGCTGATGCCTTAAGTACAGGTAAGGCTGAAGTCAGGTGAATGGAAATGGCATAGGTAAAACATGGAGCGGAATCCTTACATAAGGTGAATGGGAAAGGCATAGGTAAAACCTGAAGCGGAATCCTTACATACGCCCCCCTTCAAGCAAGCCGATCCTCGGCTTGATGTTTAGGTCTAAGGGGATAACGTCTGTGGAAACGAAAGATGAGTCTAGGTGCATCTATATTGGTATAAGGCTCCCAAGTGTCATCATCAGGTGAGTAGCCTTTCCATCTGACCAGATATTGTAAAACACCTTTATGCCGTCTGGAATCCAGGAGGTCTTGAATTTCATAAGTGTCCGAATCCAGGGGTACAGGTACAGGAGGTAATATGGTTTTCACTGAAGGATCATCTGAAGCTGGTTTAAGAAGGGACACATGGAAAGTAGGATGGATGGGTATAGAACTAGGAAGGTCCAGAGTAACTGCATTTGGGTTAACAACGTGAGTGATAGTGAATGGTCCGATATATAATCCTGCTAGTTTTTTACTGGGAACAGGGATTTTGATGTTTTTTGTCGAAAGCCAAACTTTATCGCCTATGGCATAAGATGGTGATGGTCGTCTGCGTAAGTCGTAGTATTTCTTCTGTGAGGTCTGAGCCTGTAGAATATTTGTTTTTAGGAAGTGGAAGTTTTCAGCGAGCTTCTGTAGTAGATCATCTACAGAAGGAGAATTTGGGTTATCCGTTTGTTCCAGGGAGAAATGAGGATGAAAAGCATAGTTTGCAAAGAAGGGTGAAACTTTGGTGGATGAATTAACCGAGTTATTGTAGGCAAATTCGGCCAGATATAGGTATTGTGACCATTCATTTTGCTGATAAGAGCAATAACAGCGTAGATACTGCTCTGGCCATTGATTTAATTTCTCTGTTTGGCCATTTGTTTGTGGATGGAAGGCAGTACTTAGGCGATGATCAATTTTCAGTTGAGCAGAAAGACTTTTCCAGAACTTCGAGGTAAACTGAGTACCCCTATCAGTTGTTATGATGGAAGGAATTCCGAGGTATCTGACAATCGAATTTAAGAAGAGTTGTGCTGTCTCACTAGAAGTGGAACGTTTGTTAAAAGGGATAAAATGAGCCATTTTGGTCAGGATGTCTGTGACAACTAGAATGGTGTTGAAACCTGAACTCACAGGTAATTCAACTATGAAGTCCATGCCGAGATGTAACCAAGGTCTATCAGGTATTTGAATTGGAAGAAGATGTCCATATGGCTTGGCCCTTTCCTTTTTGGAAGTAATGCAGATGGAGCAGTTTGAGATATAGTTTTTAACAGATGTTTCCAAATTTGGCCACCAGTAGGATCTGCTGAGAAGTTCCTTTGTTTTCGTAATACCTGGATGTCCAAGGAGAGGTGGATCATGATGTTGTTTAATTAGAGCAGGTCTAAGAATCTCGGGGACATACAAGAGAGTCCCATGATAGTAGAGGTTGTTTCTACAAGATAGTCGGAGTTGAGGTAACTGAGGATCTGACCGTAAAGCAGTTTGAAGTTGCGTCTTGAAGGTGGACAGTAGACCCAAAAATCTATCGGGGGGAATGATAGAAGTAGATTCCTGAGTGTTTGGAGGTCTAGGGTCTTTCCTAGAAAGTGTGTCCGCCTTTCCATTTTTAGAACCGGGCCTGTAGATGATTTGATAGTTAAACCTGCTGAAGTATAGGCTCCATCTTACCTGTCGACTAGAGAGAGTTTTATTCCTCTGTAGGAACTCGAGATTACGGTGATCCGTGTAGATGATTATTGGTAAGACGGTGCCCTCCAGGAGATGCCTCCAATGTTCAAAGGCACGTTTAATCGCCAGGAGTTCCTTTTCTCCAACAGCATAATTCATCTCAGGTGCAGAAAGGATTTTGAAATAGAAAGCTACTGGATGTAGTGGTTGGGATATACTGCGTCTTTGCGAGAGGACAGCTCCAAGGGCATAATCGGAAGAATCTACCTCCAAAATGAATTGGAGAGAAGGGTCAGGAAATTGAAGTATTGGAGCAGAGCAGAAGGAGTTTTTTAATAAGTTGAAAGCTTCAGTTGCCTTGGAGTTCCAGGTGAAAGGTGTACTGGAACTGGTGAGTACAGTGAGAGGTTTAGCAATTTGAGAGAAATTTTTAATAAACTTTCTATAATAGTTGCTAAACCCGAGGAAACGTTGTATTTCCTTCCTATTTTTAGGTTGTGGCCAGTTTTTTACTGAATCGACTCTGTTAGCCTGCATTTGGATACCTTTTGGGCCAATGGAGTTCCCCAAAAAATCTATTTCTTTGGTGTGGAATACACACTTTTCTAGCTTTGCATATAGCCTATGAACTTGGAGTCTGGAAAGTATCCAACTAACATGTTTAACATGTTCTTCAAGCGTGTTTGAGTACACTAGAATGTCGTCCAGGTATACGACCACACAAGTATCAAGAAGATCGTGAAATATATCGTTAATAAAATACTGGAATGTGGCTGGGGCGTTAGTTAACCCGAACGGCATTACCAGGTACTCAAACAGGCCGTATCTTGTCCTAAAAGCGGTCAACCACTCATCCCCTTCTCTTATGCGGACAAGGTTATAAGCCCCTCTTAGATCTAATTTGGTGAAGATTTTGGCATGTTGGAGGCATTCAATGAGTTCGGGGATGAGTGGTAGGGGATACCTGTTCTTTATCGTGATTTTATTGAGTTCCCTGAAGTCGATGATTGGTCGAAGGGAGTTATCTTTGTTTCTTACAAAGAAGAACCCGGCTGCTGCTGGAGAGACTGAAGGACATATAAAACCTTTTTTTAGGTTTTCATCTAAATACGTCTTTAAATGATCAAGCTCGGGTTGGCAAAGAGGGCAGAGATGACCGTAGGGAGGAGTGGTACCAGGTTTTAGGTCGATCGGACAGTCATACGACCGATGAGGAGGTAGAGTATCAGCTTCCTTCTTACTGAATACGTCTGCAAACTTCTCATATACTTTAGGTATCTGTGGAGTTTCTGTCAAATGGAAGAGGACAGAATGATTTAGACAGGTTTGCTGACAATATGGTGAATCAAGTTTTACTTCCAAAGAACTCCAATTGATCACAGGTTCGTGTAAACGAAGCCATTGCAACCCTAGTACAATGGGGAATAGAGGAGAGGTAATAACATCAAAAGTGATGTATTCCTGATGTGAACCTAGGGTGGATACCAGAATGGGAATTGTATGCTGAGTAATAGGACCAGAAGAGATTTCAGACCCATCTACAACCCGTATAGAGACAGGAGACAATTTAGTGATGAGAGGAATTTTATTTTTTTCAACAATAGCTTTATCTATGTAATTCCCTTGGGCTCCTGTGTCAATTATAGCTTCTTTCGTCATGCGATTGCTGTCCCACTGTAAAGAGAGGGTTAAAGTACAGTGAATTGGTTTATCATGTTCAATCATTGAAGTCAAATGTAAGAGAGACTTACTATTTTTATTTTTTCGTAGGGAGGGGCATTCGCGGATAGGATGATTTGGACTTCCACAATACATACATAGTCCTTTTGATTTTCTTCTAAACCTTTCTTCAGGGGTCAATGGACCCCTCATAAAGCCTATATCCATAGGTTCAGGCACACTTGATGAAGAAGCAGTTGAAGGAGGATGGAGAGATCTCTTGTAAGAAGAATCCCCAATTTGACGCACTGACTTCCTTTCGCGAAGCCTTCTATCTATTTGCATTGAGAGCTTCATGAGGCCGTCTAATGAGTCAGGGAGATCAGTTCGGGCTAGCTCATCTTTAACTGCTTCCGAGAGTCCTAGGCGAAATTGGTTTCTTAAGGCAATCACGTTCCATTGGGAGTCAATGGCATGTTGTTTAAACTCCGTTATATAAACTTCAACAGGACGGTTGCCTTGCTTTAGTTTCCGCATCTTGCTTTCTGCAGTCAATTGTAAATTTGAGTCTGAATAAAGTTCATCCATGACTGCTAGAAAAGACTGTAGGGATGATAGAATAGGATCGTTGGTTTCAAAGAGCGTGTCTGCCCAGATTCGGGGTTCACCCCGTAGATAGGTAATCATTGTGAGCACTTTAATCTTATCATTAGGATATGTGAGTGGCTTAAGGTCGAAAGTGAGGAGGCAGGCATTCCTATATTGGCGATAGAGACTCCTATCACCATTGAACAAATCAGGTGCTGCAATCTGTGGTTCCACAATAGATTCAGCAGCTTTTGCTTTGGGAGGAGTTGTCCCTCTTATAATCTTAGTTAAAGTCTCATTTTCAACCTTTAGATCTCTAAGGCCTTGACTGAGTTCATCTACTCTTTTAGACAGGTTGTAAACGAATTGGGGCAATTCTGCTGGATCCCTATTTTATGGGCTTAATTATTCTGTAACGATTTAGTAGAGAGTGAGGATGGATCACAACTGCAGAGTATGCAAAATAAATGATTTGTATCACTTTTGGCAAATGGACTATTGAACAGCATAGACCAAGCTGCTTTCAGTGAAGTTGTTATTCTCAAGTAATTGAATAGCAGATCAGAAACTTGTCTGGCAACGAATGAGGTAAAACATATATGCTGTTGAACGTCACAGCATTAGTATAGACATAAACAAAGTCTGCATCAGAAGAAATATAAAAATTAAATCAATTTCTTAGTAACAATCTTTAGAGTTCAGCTAGCTCCCAGTACGGTAAATCTTGATAAAGAAAAGCAGAGTTCCAGAAAGCAGATAGTGTTGCTATTAGTGCTGGAGTAAGATATAACAGTTCAGTGTGAAGTGTAACTCTCAGTTTTAGACACTATTAGTTAGTTTGTCACAGAACGGTATACACATGTGCTGATAGTCTTGCGGTCAGTAGAGTAGCAGGGAAAAGCAAAGTTGAATGTTTATTTGTACAGCACAGCTTAAAGTAACTACAGCGCTTACCGCCAGTCACCGGATGGTGTGTAATAGAAGCAGAATTAGTTCTGAGATGTCCTTGCACTTAGTCCGTGGGAGGTTGTTTGTAGAAGAGTTGCGCTGTGTTGCAGTGGAAGAGAGTTTGAAGTCCGGTGTGTGAGAAACACTTCAGTGGCTCAGATGAGGTAGAAACTCACAGGGAGACGGCAGCAAACACACTGCGGTATGGATTAAGTCTCTGTTGTAGCGTGCACGCAAAAAAGAAAAACTTGCCTCTGTAAAACTTTCTGTAGGCAAAATGAGCATATGAACCGGCAGTAGAAAATAAGTAATCCCAAGGTAGTAGCTGATTCAGAAATTGAAAGAAAAGCAGTCTGGTTTGTTGTCAGAAAAACACACAGCAAGTGGAAAACAGACACGCTTCAGAGCTAGTCTAGAAACTTAATAATTAAGCACCTGTCTGCAGTCAGCTGATGCCTTAAGTACAGGTAAGGCTGAAGTCAGGTGAATGGAAATGGCATAGGTAAAACATGGAGCGGAATCCTTACATAAGGTGAATGGGAAAGGCATAGGTAAAACCTGAAGCGGAATCCTTACACCTTTTCATTCAAGAGACCCACTTTAGGAGGGGCCGCGAACCCAAAGCCAGCTTGCAGAGGTTTGGCGAAATATTCCTTTCTTCTTATACAACAAAACACAATGGGGTTGGAATCTTACTGAGCAGACGTCTTCCATTTCAGATTTCTTCCACACACAAAGACAGTGAGGGGAGATACATTATTATAGTCGGTTCCCTGTACCATAAACCCATAACATTAGTGAATATATATGCCCCTAATGTTAACCCTGCTCCCTTCTTCAATACGCTTAGCAAGAAAATTCTAGAGGTGGCAAGTGGTAGCCTGGTTTTGGGGGGGATTTTAATCTAGCACTTCACCCATCCCTTGATTGCTAGTCAGACACATCCTCAGTACCTAATAAAACCCTGAAACACATCAAACAATCCCTTTTGCAACTAACATTACATGACACTTGGCGACTCCAACACCCCAACGATAGGGACTACACGTTCTACTCCAACCCACATCAACTCTACACGAGATTCGATTACATTTTTACAGATGTAACCAATCTGTCCCGTATCTCGAGAACAGATATTCACCCATTGACCTGGTCTGACCACGCAATGATAAGCTGTCAATTTAACTGGTCTCCCTCCTCTCCTTCTTCACCTAACTGGAAATTTGATGACTCCCTGCTTAGAGACCCAGTGACTTACGCTCAAATACAAAAGACTCTAGTGGACTACTTCAGAGACAATGACACTACTGATGTGGACATTCATAGCATTTGGAACGCACATAAATGCGTCCTTCGCGGTGAGCTGATAGCACTCAAAGCCGCTAAGACAAAACAACAACAACAGACATACCTTAATTCACTATTAGACAATCTCGCTAAATTGCAAGAGGCACATAAAGCATTTCCATCAAGCACCTCCCTTTTGGACAGCATCACACATAAACGTCAACAGCTTAACCTCCTCCTGGGTACCCAGGCTAAACAAAAGGCTTTATTTCTAAGAAAGATATATTATGAGGGAGCGAACAAGCAGGGCAGAATGCTCGCTCGCCAACTCAAAAGAAGAACTAACAGACAATACATAATGGGCATCCGGGGAACTGATAGCTATACTAGACACGCGACCTCTGATATCTCTTTAGCCTTTAAAGACTATTATGATAACCTTTATAATATCAGACGTGATAAGGTCCCCCCCTCCCAGGTAGATATTAATGACTACCTCTCCAGCCTTAACCTCCCAAGAGTAACTAACGAACAAAGAGATGAATTAGACAACCCGTTTAACGAGTAGGAGATCCTTGGAGTCATCTCCTCTCTCCCCTCAGGCAAGGCCCCAGGCCCTGACGGTTTCGGGAACTCATACTATATCCAATTTAAGGAACTGCTTTCCCCATACCTTCTTAGATATTTCTGTAGTGTGGATGGAGAGAAAGACTTTCCCCCTGCCTCACTTCGGGCCCATATCTCGGTCATCCCTAAACCTAACAGGTCCTCGGAATTAACATCGAACTATCGCCCGATCTCACTAATCAATTCGAACTTAAAGATTTTTGCGAAAATCATTGCTAACCGTGTAAACCGTTTCCTTCCTCATCTTATTCATAACGATCAGGTGGGTTTTGTCCCAGGCCGTGAGGCAAGGGACAATACCATCCGTAATATACAATTAATTTGGCATATCTCCAACAGTAAAATCCCTGCGGTATTGGTCTCTACGGACACGGAAAAGGCTTTCGACCGTGTCAACTGGTCATTCCTCCGAGCGTCTCTTGAAGCCTTTGGCTTCGGCTCTATCACCTTAAAAAGGATATTTTCGTTATATAATTCCCCGAGCGCTAGTATCACTCTTAACGGCTCCTTGTCCCCCCCAATAGAAATAAAGAACGGTACACGCCAGGGCTGCCCCCTCTCCCCCTGCTGTTCGCACTATATATAGAAACACTGGCCTCTAAAATTAGAAGCACGGATATAACGGGAATCTCTATAGACCAGGACACATATAAATTGTCCTTATTCACGGACGATATCCTACTTACCCTTACCAACCCGGAAACTTCGATCCCCGCTCTCCTATCGGAACTCGCAACTTTCCAAAACTTAGCGGACTTTCTCATAAATCAAAACAAATCTGAGATTCTAGATATTGGACTCCTGCCCAGTTCGGTCGCACTCATTAAACAGGAATGCCCGCTGAGATGGTGTAGTGGCAACCTGAAATACCTGGGCATCTACCTTTCTCATTCATTCGACGCACTATTCCACGATAACTTTCTCCCACTCAAAACCACGATAATGCATGATCTATCCTCCTGGAAGGCAAAAAGGCTATCTTGGTGGGGCCGGATAAACACTATAAAGATGAATGTTTTCCCTAGACTACTTTATATCATGGGGGCCCTCCCAATCCCCGTACAACCTAAATACTTATCTCAAGTTCAAAACCTATTTAGCACATTTATCTGAAACAATAAACCACCAAGAATTAATAAAAACACAATGTTTCTATTGAAACCACAAGGGGGGCTGAGTGTCCCCAATCTTGACGAATATAGAAATGCCATTTTCCTACAGAGGATCCTTAACTGGAGGGTGGGGACATCACAGAGACGGTGGGTTCATCTAGAAAGACAGTTGTCCCCCGAAACCCCTCTCTCGAGCCTCTGTTGGCGTCCAGACTTCAACGTGACAATTAAGCGACTTTCCAACCCTATTATCAGGGAGACTGCCCTGATTTGGAACCTGACCAACACATGCCATCCATACCTCTCGTCTATTCCTGGCCCCTTGACATCCTTAATACATAACTCGGAATTCTCTCTGACGTGTCTATGTGAGCCATTATCCCTTGACGCGTCAATAAAAGATATTTCGGCTCATAACATAACTACTAATGAAGTCTTGTGCACACAAACACAGCTAATAGAAAAGGGATTTGACTGGGCAAGGAACTGGTTCTCTTATAGACGACTACATAACTCTATCTCTACCCATAGCGACAAAAACAACTTGACCCGCACTCCCACTAACCTAGAGAAATTATTCTTGATCAACACACCAATTAGACATTCCCTATCTACTATATACAAAATTTTACTTCAACCCCCTCCAGGTAATCTTCCCTACTCCATTGAGATGTGGGAGAGAGAACTGGGGAAAATAATTCTCCCACATACTGCACTCAACATATTTTTAAACACAAAAAGATCATCTGTTTCTTCCTCCATACTAGAGACCAACTATAAATCCTACACTGCTGGTACTTAACCCCCCGTAGACTTCACCGCCTGTTCTCATCCACGAGCGACAGGTGCTGGAGATGCGGACACGTAGGTAGCGGAATGGGCCATATGTGGTGGTGGTTCTCCCGTCTGAACCACTACTGGTATGAGGTCATAAATGAAGTTGAAATAATCTTCCAAATCTCGATCCCCAAAGACCCACTGATATGGCTTTTAAACAAGTCTATTAAACTGCCCTGCAAGTCCCTACTCCCTCTTTTCCGCATCTTTACAAATAGTGCAAAGCTGTTAATAGCTAAAATATGGAAGACTAGAGATATTCCCACACTAGCTAACTGGCGCGACAAAGTATCTGAACTACTAGAGCTTGAGGAATACTCCGCCTATAAGAGAGGTACTACTGACAATTATAATGCCCTCCAATTCATATGGGATGATTACAAACAAAATATTAATGATTAGCGATGCTGCTTTGGACCCTTCCCTACATAAAGTTTGGTTCCCCGGGACTGGACACCCTTTTCATTTAGTGAATAGTTAGTTTTAATTTTACTTTTATTTATTTTTTATTTATTTATTTTTTTATTTAAATTTTTTTATTGTACAAAAAAAGAAAAAAGACAAATACAAGCAACACACACATAACACACATTTCTCCATGCATGGAGATTACAGCATAAGAAAAAACAATATATAAAAAGGGACAAAAGCCAAGTAGCCATGACCCTTTCCCGGACAACTCAATAATAATAATAAAATACAAAACAAAAAAAAACAAAAAAAAAGTAGTAGTAATGAAGAATATTCCCTCTCTCCTCTCACCCCCCATATCCCCCCACCCCTCCCCTAATCTAATTTAATGTTGATGATTTGTTCTATATATTGTACGAAGTCGTTTCCCTGAAAGCCCACGAAAACTCTCCACCTTCTACAGAATTTCTCTCCTGAGGGCCCCTCCAATTTTGATTCATATGCTGCTTTGATTGATGAGTCTAATAATGCTTTCCTCACTTCTGGGATAGTGGGTGTCTTACAAGAAATCCAATATTTAAAGAGAAGTGTTCTAATAATTGTTAATGCTATTAGTATAAAGTCAACATCTTTATCCCAAGCGGTACGGGATCTTAAAAAAAGAATAGAGTCTCGTGTTAGCTGGACCTTTTTTTTTACTATGTTAGAGAGAAAATATTCTACCTTCATCCAAAATTGATTTACCTTAGGGCATCCCCAGACTAGATGAATCAAGTCAGGGTCATGAAAGTGGCATTTAGAGCAGATATTAAACACATTTTTGTTCCACTTGGCCACTCTCCGAGGAATTAAATAATCTCTGTGTATCACCCTAAACTGAATTTCCCTATTAGAAGACGAGGAAAACAACCTCTGTGCAGTTTTCACACTCTTTAAGAGTATTGTTTCAAGATCAGGAGAGTCAACCAGTGTTAGCCACTGGGAAGGCAAATCTGCTAGAACCGATGTTTCTTCCAGGGATACCAAAAATGTATAGATAAAGGATAATAATCCCTTCCTAACCTTTACCAGATCAACCAGCGGGTGTTGTTCCCACAACTGGGGATCCAAATTCACTAGTTTAAGGATATAGCCTTTTACTTGAATAAAATAGAATATATGTTTTTTCTGAACTTCCGGAAAAATCTCTTGAAATCTATCAAATGTGAAAACTTTATTTGACTCAGGGTCATAGAAGTCTTTCACTATAAGTGGTCTTCCTGGTGACCATTTTTCAAAAGTGTCCACCATATTGCCTAAAGAAAAGTGTGTATTGCCAGTTATCGGCAACCATTTTGAGATATTCTGCCTCATTCCAATTGATTTAGTTAACCTTCTCCAGACTATTATTGTATCTCTATACAGAGGGTGTTCCATTAATCTCTTTCCTAATTCTTTATTTGAAGCAAATAGGATGTAATTTAAGGAGAGCGGGGTACAAACTTGATTCTCGAGAATCTCATCCGAGTATACAAAGGATCTTGTTAGCCAATCTATAGGGAATCTATATGGCAGCCTGATTATATCTCTCTAGATCGGGTAAAGCGAGCCCGCCTTTAAAATAAGGTTGATATAACTTGGCTAGTTTCAATCTTGGCTTTCTCCCGCTCCAAAGAAATGCTCTCAGAGCTTGATTAAAGAGACATAGATCAGTCTTATTTATTAAGAGAGGAAACATCCTCAAAGTGTACAGAATCTTAGGGAAAATAAACATCTTGTAGAGAGCTATCTTACCTGTAAGTGAAACCGGGAGTGAGACCCATGATTTTAATTTTTCTCTGCTATCCCTCAGTGTTGATACAAAATTATCTTTATACCAATCTGCTGTATTAGCAGAGATCTTCAACCCCAGATATTCCAGCGAGTTCGTTTCTATAAACTGAAAAGGTTGTGCTTCCCCTGGATTGTGCTTCAGCCACAAGATTTTGGACTTCAAGAGGTTTGTTTTATACCCTGAAGCTCTACCGTATTGTTCAAGCAGATTAATAATAGCACTAATCTGTTTTCTTGGCTCAGCAACAAATAGCAGAAGGTCATCTGCGAATAGAGCAGTTTTAAATTTTACCTGGTCTATATTTATTCCGATCAACATATTCCTTAATTTAATAGCCAGAGGTTCTATTATAAGATCAAACAATAACGGAGACATCGGGCATCCCTGACGGGTGCCTCTAGTTAGCATAAATGAGTTAGACATAGAGTTATTAATCAACAAAGAAGCCTTAATATCTGAATATACCTTAACAATAAAATCCCTAAAGAGGCCCCTAAATCCAAATCTCTCTAGAACCTGGATCAAGAAGGGCCACTCCACCCTGTCGAAGGCCTTCTCTGCATCCAAGGATAGCAGGAAGGCCTCCGGCAGGGCAGTACAGTCTCCCCCAAACCGGTTGATGACCTGAAGAATTTTCCTTACATTAAATTCAGACGCTCTCCCCATAACGAAGCCTGCCTGGTCCTGATGCACTATCGCTGGTAGCAAAGATTTCAGTCTTTCCGCCAGAAGTTTCATCAGTATCTTGTAATCAAGGCTGAGAAGTGAAATGGGCCTATATGCAGTCATATCCGAAGGATCTTTATTGATCTTTGGAATTAAAATTATATTAGCCCTCTTAAAGTTCTCCGAAATTTGTTTATCTGTTCCATAATATGTATTATAAAGATCGGTCAGTACCGGGCCTATCTCTGTTCGCAGGATTTGGTAAAATTCGACCGGTAAACAGTCTGGGCCAGGAGCTTTTCCTCTAGCCATTGAATTGATGGTTCTTTGTATTTCCTTCTCTGTTATTGGTCGATTCAGACCCTCACTATCCTCTCCTGTAATTTTTGGGAAATTGATATCTTCCAGAAATTTTTTAATGTCTTCTAAGTCCGGACATTGTGAAGTATATAAGTTAGTGTAAAACCTCTGAAATAATTGCAGTATTCGGCCTTGATCTGTATATACTTGATCCTTCTCTCTAATTGCTGCTATTGATTTCCTCCTAGACTGTCTTTTAAACAGAGAGGCCATATATTTGCCAACTTTATTTCCATATTTAACAAATCAAGCACTACTCTTCTATGAGAGTACCTGTGCCTCTCCCAGAAGGAACGTCTCTCTTTCTTTCTTTGCCTGGAAGTATTTATCTGTATTCAATTTACAGGGTCTTTCCCTAAACAAGATATATGCCTCCCTCACTTTATCTGAGAGGTCTAAATCCTTCCTCATGCTCTCTTTCTTTACCTTTGCCACGTAGTTAGAGATTTCCGCTTTTAGATAGGC
Source organism: Bombina bombina (assembly GCF_027579735.1). Lineage (NCBI taxonomy): Eukaryota > Metazoa > Chordata > Amphibia > Anura > Bombinatoridae > Bombina > Bombina bombina. The sequence goes on along the minus strand of NC_069500.1, from coordinate 684,280,570 downwards.
TTTAGCAGCTTCCCAGAAAAGCTGGACATCCCCTCTGCAGTGGCTGTTAAACGAGCTATAGTCTTCCCACGCTTTAATTAAAAAGTCTTTAAAGCTGGTAGAATCTCGCAAATAAGCTGGAAAGAAAAAAGAATTGAATGAGAACTTTTTTTTTCCCAGGATAGATAAAGTAACCGGAGCATGGTCTGATAGACTAAAATCTCCAATGCTACATTTCTCAACTTTAGAGATTAATGCTTCTGAGATCAAAAAAAGATCTAACCTTGATAACGTATTGTGAGTTTTAGAACAACACGTGTATTCAAGACTATTTGGATTCAATAGTCTCCATATATCAACTAATTTTAGTGAGTTATGAAGTAGATTAAATATTTTCTTCTCGAAATTCAATTGAGCAGATTTGAATTTAATTTCTCCACTTCGGGCCCCCACTTTCCTTCTATCCAAGTATGAGTTTGGTGTGACATAAAAGTCCCCTACCAGTACTATCTTAGCTTTAGGGGATCTGAACATCTTCTTCACTAATAAATTCCAAAATTTCTCATTAGAGACATTAGGACCATAAATATTAACCAACAGGTATTCTTCCCCCTCAATAGAAAACCTAATGATCAAATATCTTCCCTCACTATCTTGAGAGATATTAAGAATTTTATATTCCAACCTTGTGTGGAAAAGAACCATCACTCCTCTAGACGCTTTCGTATATGATGAAAAGAAAGATTCTCCCAGCCAGCGAGCTTTGATCTTTCTATGCTCTTTATCTGATAGGTGAGTTTCCTGTAGACATACTATATCGAAATCTTTTTTCCCTAGTAGGTTCAAGATTGCTTTCCTCTTTATAGGGGAGTGCATCCCCCCTATATTCCAAGTCAGTATTTTAACCATCTAACTTATAAGGGGATATAGGGGATATAGGGGATCCTCGGGGAGAAGGATAGGGGAGGGGGGAGGGAAAGGAGAGGAAGGAGAAGAAAAAACAGGAAGAAGAGGGAGAGAAAGAAAAAAAAAAAAGATATAAATGAGTAAATAAATTGTGTTTTTAACACCTTGTGAACAGAATCATACCTTATTTTACCCATAACTATAATGTCTTTCTATCTATACAGATACTAATAAAACTTTTTAGGCATATACACAATCCTTCTCTACTTAGAGGAGTAGACATGTTTCTCATTCGTCCTAATATTACAGTGATAAACAACATTTCACAAATATCAAACCAGAAATATATAAACCACCTGTGTTCAGCATCATATATTACTTGATACATAGCTATACATTCTTTGTAAGTGTATATAGAAAAAGAGGGCAAAAAAAGTATATTGCCCTTTGTGAAAAAAAAAAAAAAAATTCCCTTTTCTTTCTTTTTCTTCCCTTAAAAAAATAAGTAAATTGTGTTTTAACCTCTTGTGATCAGACTCATACCTTATTTTACCCATAGCTATAATGTCTTTTTATCTAAACAAATACTAATAAAACTCTTGGACAAATACACAATCTTTCTCTACTTAGAGGAATAGGCTTGTTTCTCATTCGTCCTAATATTACAGTAATAAGCAACAATTCGCAAATATCAAACCAAAAATATATTACTTGATACATAGCTTTAGGTCTATACACAATCTTTTCTCTATTTAAAAGAGTGGCCTTGTTCCTTATTCGTCCTAGTATTACATAGTGATACACATCGTTGTGCAAAAAAAAAAAAAAAAAAAAAGAAGAAATTTTTTTTGATCTCTTGAGCAAACATAGAGAGATCCAGAGAAAAAAATAATGTTTTCTGTCCGGGGGGAAAAAAAAAAAATATATATATATATAATATTTTCTGTCCGGGGAAGAGGAAAGAAAAAAAAAAAATAGATAGAAAAAAACAAAAAAATCTTTGTTAAATGGCATCTTTAGACACACAAAAACAATTACAAAAACCATATAATGTAAAGAAGACTCTCATTAAGCCATCCCCTTCTTCGATTCATTATCCAAGAATGAAAGGGCTGCTTCTGGGGAGTCAAAAAAGAAAAAGTCCAGGCCTGATTTTATCCTGAGTCTGGCTGGATACAGCAGGGAGAAAAACCTTTTTTCTGCCACTAGGCGAGAGCAGATAGGCGAAAATTGTTTCCTTTTCAACGAAACTTCAGAGGAAAAGTCCTGGAAGAGCAGTATCTTTGCTCCTTGATGGTGTTGATTCTGTTGTTTCCTATAGGCTCTCAAGATCTCGCTTTTTCCTTGGAAGTTCAAGAATTTCGCCATAACTGGTCTTGGTCTCCTATCAGTTGTCGTTGATTGGTCTCTTTCTCTTCCCATTCTGTGCACTCTTTCAATTATGAATATGTTCTGCTCTGGATTTAAGCCGAATAACTCAGGAATAGACCATTCCACAAACTTTTTTAAGTCCTGGGGTTTTATTGATTCGGGGATGCCAATCAGGCGTAGATTGTTCCGCCTGGCTCTATTCTCCATCTCATCAATTTTGTTAGATAGTGATAGATTTTGTTTCATTAAGGCCTCCATCTGAAGTTGTGCTTTAATCTGAGTATCTTCGCAATTTGAAATCCGTTGTTCCATCTCTTTTACTCTCTCTGCCTGATTTTTTAACTCCTCCAGTATTATATTTAATCTGGTATGAATCTCTTCCAATTTGGGCCCTATCAGGGCCGAGACCAGTGTTGCAATTTCCCCTGCATAAGAAGTGTCAGGGATCTTTTCTTCCCTAAGTGATTTGTTTGGGGAGTTAATTGAATTGGCAGTCTTATTGCCTTTTTTATCTGTTTGTTTCATTTTTGGTGACATCTTCCCCTGGTTGAGATACTTCTCCATATATCTGCTGACTTAATTCAGGCTCTGACCTGCTAGCTCCCAGTTGTAATCAACCCTCAACAGGGTGTCATCTCACAGGTCTTTTTCACAATGAGTGCAGTTTACAACCAAATCACTTTGAAAGAGGAGGGCTTTGAAAAATAATGAAGAGAAAAAAGAGAAACTTGTACCAGTCCCTGAGCAACTCCAATCTTTATCAAATTCAACTTTTTGAGCAAGAAATTTTTAGGGAAGGTAGGGAGATGAGGAGGGAGAAAAAAAAGTAAACCAAGAGCCAAGGAAAAAGTAAGCTGAGCTCCTATACTCTCTGGTTCAACACCCCTTTTACATATGAGGGACAAACAGGAAACAAAAACAGCAGCAGTCAGTAAAATACGTTCCTACCTTCCCTTGTTCCTTCCTTTCTCCTCCATTTACTCCGCTCTGTTCGCCCGCAAATTTTCACTTACTCCTTTCTTTCTTTCAGGGGTACGAAGGCCTCCTCTAGAAAGGCAACTCTGTGGCTTCCCAAGTGCACCCCCTCACACCTTCTGCACCCGGAACAAACCTCAGGGTTAGTCGGTAGCCCAATAAATCCTGGGCCCCTAGACCCTTCTTGTGTCGCTGTGGGTAGTAGCTTATCCCAGCCTTGCCCTTGCCGTATCCTGCTGTGGAGGTGCCAGGCCAGGTGTAGCCCACAATTCGAGCCGCCTCCCCTCCTAGCGCTCCTGGCAGAGAAACTTCCCAAGGGCGCTCCAAACCCCAAACTCGGCACTGGACACGGTTTCCTCTCCACCGCTAGCGTGTCCGTGCTTCTGCTTGGGCTCCCGCTGCGTTGCGCTACGTGCTGTCATCACAGCGCACCTCCCCCCTTCACCAATTTTACTTTTATTTTATTTCATTTCTATTTTCTTTTATTTCCTTTTATTTTTATCCTGTCTAATAATGGAAAAAAAATTGATATCATTTGTTAATCCATCCTCCCTTCAAGTTATAATTACCATGTTGAACCATGGCCCTTTTTGCTCAGTGTAATAGAAGGGTATGGACCATAGAGGAGGACAGATTGTATAGAATTTGTGAATTATTCAATGTATGTATTTGTATTGTTCTTTTTTTTCTCTTCTGTGACACACTCTGTTCATTTATCAATAAAAAGAATTTAACTAAAAATAATCCCTTCTACTCCCTCCTACCTACACAAAAAAAAAATCACCCCCGTTGTACTTAACCATTTCCAGGAAATTCCCTGTTGTTAACTCTAGTGTCTAATGAGGTTTTAGGGGTGGCTATCAGCATGTGAGCAGCCCAACCCCAACTAGAAGTGCAGTGCTGAGATTGCATCCACATTGTTCTACAACCCCCTCCCTGCCTTGCAAAGCCAATTGGTAGGGTGGAGAGTGTTAGAGACATCTTAGGTGACTCTTGGATTATCATTCCATCCCTCCCCTGCCACCCCAGTTAAACTGATAAACCTCTTTCAAGTTGCAGGGAAATGTGTTCAGCTTAGTTTTTCAAGCATATTAGTTTAACATGGTTAGACTTGAAAGCCCACTTTCAGAACACATTAAATTAATGTGCTTGGCACCCTAGCTGTTAATTCATATAAAATGTTTAACCCTTTAATGACCCCGACATACCTTGTATGCCGCTGGTCCTTAATGGTTTTTTGTTTCTCGCCGCCGGCAGCAAGATTGTGCTATTACAACCTCCCTCCTGCAGGCCTCAAGTCATAGCGCGGTTTTACCGATGGGTACAAGAGCCACGCTATCAAAACACAACCCCATTAAAAGACCATGTAAAGGGTTAAAAAGATTACAGGGTACGTTGCTTTTAATACTTTGAGGCCTATCTATCAACGTGTCAACCGCAAATGCGCTGGAATTCTGCATCCTAATTGTTGTGAGATTGATATGACCTAGTTATCAAAGCCTACAGACCAGCAAATGTTGAAATTTGTGACGTAACATGCGATCCGCCGGTCTCAATCCGTTGCAGATCGATGCTTACGTCATTACAGATGTTCCGAATACACATTCGGCTCTATCTGACACTTTTTCCTAGTTATGAAACTTTTAACAGGTACGCTCACGGCTATTCCAACCCAGCATACATACCAACAAGTAACGTTTACAACTAACACCCTAACATAAACCCGAGTCTAAACACCCCTAATCTGCCGAGTCTAAACACCCCTAATCAGTCCTCCACATCGCCAAAAACTAAATTAAGCTATTAACCCCTAAACCTAACAACCCCCTAACTTTAAATTAAAATTACAACATCCCTATCTTAATATAAATTAAAACTTACCTGTAGAATTAAAATAAACTATTTTTTAAACTATTAATTAACCTACCCTAACTATTATACTACAATTAAATTAAACTACCAATTAAATTTAAAAAATTACATATTAAAGAAACCTAACCCTACTCAAATTATTTAAATATACAATTAAACCTTATTAAAAGTACTAAATTACAGGAAAAAAACAAACACTAAGTTACAAAAAAACCCCACTAAATTACGAAAAATAAAAAACCAAATTATCAAAAATAAAAAAGAATTACACCTAATCTAATAGCCCTATCAAAATAAAAAAGCCCCCCCCCCAAAGCAAAAAAACCCAATCAGCCAATAGGATTAGAGCTGCTAAAATCCTATTGTCTGTTCCAATCAGCCAGTGTCGACCGTATGAAGAGGATGCTCCGTGCAGGATGTCTTCAGGATGGACCCGCTTTACGCCGGATGGATGAAGATAGAAGATGACATCTGGATGAAGACTTCTTGCTGCCTGGATGAGGACTTCTCTGGCTGGAAGAAGATGGAAGAGGCCGTCCGGATGAAGACTTCTTGCTGCCTGGATGAGGACTTCTCCGGCTGTATGGATCTTTCAAGCAGGACTTCAAGAACTGTGGAAGTCGGGGTTATGGTTAGGTTTTTTTTAAGGGTTTTTTGGGTGGGTTTTATTTTTAGATTAGGGTCTGGGCATGTAAAAGAGCTAAATGCCCTTTTAAGGGCAGTGCCCATACAAATGCACTTTTCAGGGCAATGGGGAGCTTAGGTTATTTTAGATAGGTTTTTTATTTGGGGGGTTAGTTGGTTGGGTGGTGGGTTTTACTGTTGGAGGGGTGTTTGTATGTTTTTTACAGGTAAAAGAGCTGATATCTTTGGGGCAATGCCCCACAAAAGGCCCTTTTAATGCCATTGGTAGTTTATTGTAGGCTAGGGGTTTTTTTATTGGGGGGGGGGCTTTTTTATTTTGATAGGGCTATTAGATTAGGTGTAATTCTTTTTTATTTTTGATAATTAGTTTTTTTATTTTTCATGATTTAGTGGGGGGGGCGGTGTTGCAACTTAGTGTTTTTTCTGTAATTTAGTACTTTTAATAAGGTTTAATTGTATATTTAAATAATTTGAGTAGGGTTAGGTTTGTTTAATAAGTAATTTATTTTATTTATTGGTACTTTAATTTAATTGTAGGTAGGTTAATTAATAGTTTAAGATGGTTTAGTTTAAATCTACAGGTAAGTTTTAATTTATATTAAGATAGGGATGTTTTAATGTTTAATTTAAAGTTAGGGGGTTGTTAGGTTTAGGGGTTAATAGCTTCATTTAGTTTTTGGCGATGTGGGGGGCTGACGGTTTAGGGGTTAATAGGTTTAGTTAGTGGTAGTGATGTGGGAGGCCAAAGGTTTAGGGGTTAATAAGTTTATTTAGTGGCGGCGGGGTCGGGGAGCGGTGGGATAGGGGTTAAACATTTTAGTATAGTTGTGGCATTTAGTGAAATGGTATGAATAAAGTTGGGAAAAAGCCGAATCGATGCAACTTTGATGACTGCTAGTTAACAACAGTCCGATGCTCATCGCCCCGTACTTGGTGCACGTCTTTTTGCTGGCTTTTTTCATAAATAAGGAAAGCGTATTGAGATCCACGGCCGCGATGTTAGGCGAGCGTATTGATGCCGGCGAATGCAACATAGTTGACAGCTTGATAGATATCCCTAGTCTAGGCCTAGTCTAGGCCGAAACGCGTTAGCATACTGGTGAGCTTGGTTTTAATTACCTATATTATATATCATATACAGTGTTGCACTATTTGTTTCTCTTTTGTTCCCTTTTAGGTATTTTATCGATGTATTTGTTTGTTATGGATCTTACCAAGGATTTTCAACATCTGAATTAAGGATTTGTTTGCACTAGATCTTTAGTGCTTTTTAATATTATCACTGATTTTCTATTTTTGTCTTTTGATATTTTTGTCTTTTGATTTTTGACCTTTGTTTATCATTTCAAGTTTTCCACGTGGATTTTTTCACAAGTTATTTTTATTTTTATACACCTCACAGATTTACAATTTTTTAATTTAGAAGCTGAACCACAATAATTTGACCCACTCAACGTTTACATTCTACTATTATTGACTTCACGTTATATTTCTACACGTTACTTTGGAGGAAACACTACTGGATTCACTTGCATATAACCGGTTGAACATTTGAACATTTTTTATGTACGCCAATTTTTGTGAACACTATTTTTTGTGAATGCTATTTTTCTTTGTTGACAGCTATTGTGTGCACTCAATCACTCACTTAGGTTGTTTATATTATTGAATGTACATGTCCTTCTAACTCCTCATCACTGGCTCACTAAGTCAGCGTCACATGCTTTACTCCATTGGATATTTTTAGATTTGTTTATTATATTTTTTTTTGTTAAGTCAGACATGGATCCATGCGTCTGATTGCCATTTGTAAATTTTTATATGTATTAAAATGTACTTTTTAATAGCCTTTTAAGCTTTTTAGCGCTTACTCTCTCCCCATTTTAACTTCTATATTGTTAGCCTACTAGGAGGCTATATAGTTAGTAAGCTTAAGGCCCTGGGTGTAGCGCTCGGTCCACTTCTCCTGTTCTTATAGATTGGTCTTTCCTAGTAGCTCCCGAGCAGCCACACACCAAGACCCCTGATATTAGTGCAGCATTCTACAAAGTACTGCACAGGAATTTCCCAATTATAGGCTATAGCCCGTCTTATTCCCATACACCAATATGGATCTGTTGTCAACACTCAGAAGGGATATTACCCTAAGTATAACCACACCGTTAGATGATCATGACAATGATCCAGACAGATTAGACATTCAATCTATTTTCAGAAACTTAGAAAAACTTCTTATTTCTGAAGTTAAGTATAAAGCCGAAATCTCATTTCTAAACAAATGTTTAGAACTGGACATCATTCATAAAGGCTTGATTATTAGAAAAGAGTGTTCATTTCAGTTAGCTGATCCAGATTTTGCAGAAAAATGGATGAATATCCTATTGGAAACTTCAAGACAACTAATGAGACTCATCATCGAATTTAAGTCATCCCTAATCTTAAAACTAGATAATGAGATTAAAGATGATGAGGTACTACTAACTAATCTGGACAGCATAGAACCAGAATCTAAAGAAATAACCGAAAGAAGAGAAACTCTAATAAAACGAGTCACGAAAACGAGAGAGGACGTAATCCAGAAAAAGATGAAGAAACTAAATAGAGAATTGGATGCCAAAAAATCGGTAGATATGGACAACACACGAGAGACCGACCCACCGTATGAGGAAAGGGGGAACTGTCCGCAAGACACAACAGAACAAGACAGTGAAGAGAGAACGGAAGATGTAAGAGACAACTGGACAGAGGTGAACTATAGAAAAAAGAAAAAACAGGGATACCATTCCAAAACAGGGAATGAGAGTTATGGAAGACGAAGACCGTACTTCCGGTCCCCTGTCAGGCCAAACAACAGCTACTATTCTCACACAAGAGATTCTCCATACAACAGAAGCTATGTGTATAATGCACACCGGGAGGACCAACAATACCCGAGAGATTATAACAACTACCCCGAAAGGAGACCACGCTATGACAACAGAAGAAACCAGGACCAAACAAATTGGGAACATGAACCCAGGTTTGGAAATACCAGGCCATACTATGGCCACTTCCGTCCACAAACTCATTATCACAGACGGCAGCACCATTATCGTGATGATAGAAGATCACCGTTTCCACTAGGGGACAACTATGGAAAGAGTCCATTCTTCATGGACCAAAGGAAAAATCATTCGAGGTTTGATGAGAGACCTTATGCCCATACAGGCCATAGAGAACACAATGATTACATGTATAACGGACACAGAAAACAAAGTTAGAAAGACGACCCTCCCTACAACCAAAATATATCCAAAGAATCACAATGGAGGAACAACCAGCAATACCCCAATGTGAAGGTGGGCCAACAAAAACACACCCCACAACAACATAGGAGTGTTACAATACAAGAAAAAGGCCAAGAAACAGGCAAGGTTTTTTAGGGGAAAGCCCCCTCCCACCAAGGGAAAAAGAGAAAAACAAATCAACATTAAAGAGAAAGAACCTGGACATGGAAGAACAATCCTGTTCCGTAAACAAAAAAAGACCTCTAGAGGGTCCAGAGGGGGCAGCAGGTCAAGGAAACAGAAGCCTGAACAGATCATAACACGAAGTCCAAAGAGTAGCGACCCCAGAAGTGTTGATACTGTCAAAATGACGAAAGGACTGTTTAACTTAAGCTCCACAGTTCTGACAGAAAAAGAGAAAGAGGTACTCTCATATGGACTGAGCTTTGCTCCATCTAAGAAAATGGACAAGTTTCAAACTTTCTTAAGCGCAAAGGAGCTGGTAAGGAAATTAACCCTAAAAAGGCATTTCCTAAAATCTCCCATTGATACTTATCAAACACCTCTAAGTAGCAATATAGATAACAGATTTACGCATACTGATCTGAAGGCGAAGTCTTCATTCTACCCTATAACCAGCAAAGGGAGTCACATCGAGACATTCTAAATGAATATCTGTCAAGACATCAGGAACCTGAATTTATCCAAATGTAATAAAATCAGGCATAATCTGACAAGATCACAATTGGAGACAATTAAAAGCCTAGAAAAGAATCATAAACTGACTATAAAACCAGCCGACAAAGGAGGTGGAATTGTTATTATGGACAAGGTGAAGTATGAGGACGAATGTCTGAGGATTCTAAATGACACCAATACCTACCAAAAGCTCTGCAGCAACCCAGTAGTTAGGTTCAAGAAAGAGCTAGATGCCCTCCTCGGAACAGCTAAAACTGAAGGGATACTCAGTGAAAGGGAATATAATTACATAAGAATACCATACCCAAAAACACCCGTATTTTATCAACTACCGAAAGTCCATAAATCCTTAAATGATCCACCAGGAAGGCCCATTATATCTGGGATAGGATCTTTGACAAGCAACTTATCTGAATACGTGGATATGATGTTACAGAAATATGTAATATCATTACCATCACATCTCAGAGACTGCACACAAATTCTGTCACTGCTAAATTCAATGACCTGGAAGAACAACTATATAATGGCCACATGTGACGTTACGTCACTTTATACAAGTATCCCACATGACCTAGGGATTGAAGCAGTAAACTCATTCCTACTAAAGGATGAGGAAATACCAGAAGAACAGAGGATATTCATTTTGGACTGTATTAAATATATCTTGAATCACAACTATTTCTGTAACAATAATCAGTTTTACAGGCAATTGTGCGGCACAGCAATGGGGACCAGGTTCGCGCCAAGCTACGCCAATCTCTACATGGGCCTATGGGAAAACATCTTCTGGGACTCATGTCCAGCTGGCGCGGACCTGGTCCTATATTCAAAATATATAGATGACATCTTTTTGATTTGGAGTGGAACATTGGAAGATCTGCTACATACTATCAATGTAATGAACCACAACGAAAAGAATCTTAAGTTTACATACCAATACAGCCAAGAGAAACTGGACTTTCTGGATCTGAGAATTGAAGTGAAAGATGGGAAGCTCGAGACGTCAACCTTCTTCAAGGAGGTTGACTGTAACAACTATATCCATAACACAAGCTGCCATCATCCCACCTGGAAGTCAAATATACCCAAGGGCCAATTCTTGAGGGTCAAGAAAAATTGTTCTACTATAGAACAATGGACTGCACAGGCTGACATACTGAAACAACGTTTCTTGGAAAGAGGGTATGACAATAAGTCGTTGGATGATAAAATCGAAGAAGTCAGTAAGATCAAGAGAGAGAACCTCCTGAGTTATAAAAACAAACCAAGAAAAACCTGGGATGATGAAACAATCGACGTACCTATGATATCCGAGTACTGTGAGAACAGATCCATCCTGGAAAAGATTATTAAGAAACATTGGGCGATACTCAAAGAGGATGACGTGATTGGGGAAAGGCTGAATCCACATCCGAGATTCATTTATAGGAGAACTAGGAACCTTAAAAACGATGATAGCTCCTAGTATACCTAGAAAAGGAAATACTAACGACACGACCAATCACCAAGGAAAAAGCATTAAAGGCTTCTACCCATGTCCAAGCTGTAAAGCTTGTAAGAACGGACGAAAAATGGATACTTTCTCATCACATCAGAGAAACGAGAAACATAGGATCAAATAGTTGATCAGATGTAGCGACAAAAATGTGATCTATCTAGATTCCTGCTCCTGCGGATTACAATATATAGGGCAGATATCAAGGGCCCTCAAAGATAGGATCAGGGAACACATCCTATGCATAGAGAAAGGCAGAATAGATACCCCACTCTACAAGCATTTTGCAACTACCCACAAGGGGAATCTGAAAGATTTTAGTTATTTTGGGATACAGAAGGTCAAAAAAGACTGGAGAGGAGGAAACCATGAGCAAAAACTACTATTCAATGAGTCAAGATGGATATTTATGATGGACTGTCTATACCCTAGAGGTTTAAATCAGAAAGAAGACCTTGCACACCTGATCTCCATTAAATGACATCTATTAAATAACAACCACCATCCATCTCCGAGTGCTCAAATATGATATGACCTAAGTTAGAGAGATAGGATCCCAACATGCAACTGCTAAGTTGGTTACCCCACACAGTATCCCAACTAAATATTTACCTCCGCTTTCATCGCTATTTTCTATGTACTTATAAAGGGAGATCGAATACATGAAAGCTATAAACTAGAGTGGAAGTGAAAATCGAAAATACTAACCCTCTCCGTTTCCTATAAAAACCAAGGGAAATGTAAATATTTAGAGTGGGCATAATACTTGTTCTGTATTACAAAATGTTAGTCGCTCATTAAGAACAAAATCATATCAGAGAGAGAAACATAACATCAGGCATAGGACAATTTGGTCACAAAGATACATCAGCACCAATGAGTAAATATACAAGCATAAGTACATTTGTCAAGTAATTAACACCTGGCAACAGATCCATACACGGGAATAATAGACCTAAAGAATTGCGACAATGTCGTATTGAATACACCCAGCTTTGTCAAACTGAACACATTCAGTATGACAACTTTAAAATTGTCATATTGAACTAAAAAAGTATCATAGAAAAGAAAAAACCCTGTATTCATACACTGGTCTATACATAACAATCCAATGTAGGACTACTTACTGTGTGAAATGAAATATCATAATTTGAAGATTTTGTATCTTGTATCCTCTACCCCATGTCTGCCCCAAAGTCAAACAGAAGCCATCACTTTGAGTGTATTTACGTCTGATCTTACACCAGCTGATTTCTGGTTAATGGTCACCTAAAGTCCTTTATATACACATACAAATGTAATGAAACCCTCCCAATTAGATTTGAGCTTACACCTTCACTGTGAACAGATAGGAAGATCCTTGATCCCTCTTGAGACATTACAGTTTGTCATCCCACCATCGGCGGTGAGATACAGCATTAGGATGCAATAAACGTCTCACAATGTTGTTAGATAAACATTGCAGGTCTATACTTTATCAAGGTCATATATGACTCAATGGCTCCTTGACAATACCCATAGGCTTTATTTTCAAAAGAACTAGAAGGAAGCAGTGAAACGGCTATCCATTACGAAAGTATGAACAAATAAAAGTAAATTGTAAAGCTATTCAATATTAGGATCCAAGAATGTGCCTAGAATTAAGAAAGTGAGTTTTATTAGGATCCAAGAATGTGCTTAGAATTAACATAGCGAGTTTTATTAGAAGCAGTTTTACTATAAGCAGTGATAGATCAGCATCGTAAGAAATTACATACATTATTCAAAGAATTGACTATTCCCAGTAACCGATTCTATTACATATTGGCACATTGACTCTGACATTATATGTTATAGACACATAGAGACAATGAGCCATAGTAAGATCGGGTAATACCGAACATCTGAGAAAGATCTGTAGTCCTAATAAGTGAGGGAACTACATATCCCATAAGTCAATGGGGAATATGATGCTGCACCTTCCGGTCATATGATGCAGACCGGTGGACCAAAGAACTTCCGGTCACATGATAGAGACCGGTGAATCGAATAAACTATGTCTCCCAAAAGCTAAAACGGAAGTTGATGCCGCGATACCAGGCCACTTCCGGTCATAGCAATTTTCAAAATAAGATCGCATTGGAAATTAAGTTTTTGACATCAACAGGGGCAATTCATAAATGAGAACCAGTCCATGTAAATAAATAAGCAATTTGAGCCCAAAGAAAGGGGAAACCCGCCCAGAAAACTAACGGAGTTAACACAGAATATAATAATAACAACATTGACAAAACGCTACTATTACCTAATAATGAAAATAAAAAACAAATAAATAGGAAAATCTAGATTTATACTAGAATTTGTGGCAATAATAGGAACCAATTAACCTTTAAGATGGGAAAACATAAACATAACATAGGAAATATCCCAGAGATGCAATGGGTGAAACAGGAAACATAACATAGGAAATATCCCAGAGATGCAATGGATGAAACAGGAAACATAACATAGGAAATATCCCAGAGATGCAATGGGTGAAACAGGAAAGGGAGGTGCCTCTAAAAATGGCGCCAAAACAGCACCAATCATTTCAACACTGACCCTATTTAAAGCTCCCAGATTTTCTGATACAGTATAGTCTTGAGAAAGGCCTAGTCTAGGCCGAAACGCGTTGGCATACTGGTGAGCTTGGTTTTAATTACCTATATTATATATCATATACATTTGTTTCTCTTTTGTTCCCTTTTAGGTATTTTATCGATGTATTTGTTTGTTATGGATCTTACCAAGGATTTTCAACATCTGAATTAAGGATTTGTTTGCACTAGATCTTTAGTGCTTTTTAATATTATCACTGATTTTCTATTTTTGTCTTTTGATATTTTTGTCTTTTGATTTTTGACCTTTGTTTATCATTTGAATTCAAGTTTTTCACGTGAATTTTTTCACAAGTTATTTTTATTTTTATACACCTCACAGATTTACAATTTTTTAATTTAGAAGCTGAACCACAATAATTTGAACCACTCAACGTTTACATTCTACTATTATTAACTTCACGTTATATTTCTACACGTCACTTTGGAGGAAACACTACTGGATTCACTTACATATAACCGGTTGAACATTTGAACATTTTTTATGTACGCCAATTTTTGTGAACACTATTTTTTGTGAATGCTATTTTTCTTTGTTGACAGCTATTGTGTGCACTCAATCAATCACTTAGGTTGTTTATATTATTGAATGTACATGTCCTTCTAACTCCTCATCACTGGCTCACTAAGTCAGCGTCACATGCTTTACTCCATTGGATATTTTTAGATATTTTTAGATTTGTTTATTATATATTTTTTTGTTAAGTCAGACATGGATCCATGCGTCTGATTGCCATTTGTAAATTTTTATATGTATTAAAATGTACTTTTTAATAGCCTTTTAAGCTTTTTAGCGCTTACTCTCTCCCCATTTTAGCTTGATAGATATCCCCCTTTGCCTTCGATGGAGGTATAGTATATATGCGTTGAGGAATGGTGAACAAATTTCCTTCTCAAAATGCAGTAGGTACCACAGGAAAAACCTTTCTCGACATATATATATATATATATATATATATATATATATATATATATATAGATAGATGCTCAAAAAACAAAGTATTGCAGTATGCAGTGATACCTTTTTTATTGGACTAACATAATATTTAAAAGACAAGCTTTCGAGAGTTTTCCTCTCTTCCTCAGGTCTGAAGCAATACTGATCATTCTGATATAGATACACATCACATACAACAAATGACCCCCCCTCTCACCCCCCTTCCTCCCTTCCATTTGTTGTATGTGATGTGTATCTATATCAGAATGATCAGTATTGCTTCAGACCTGAGGAAGAGAGGAAAACTCTCGAAAGCTTGTCTTTTAAATATTATGTTAGTCCAATAAAAAAGGCATCACTGCATACTGCAATACTTTGTTTTTTGAGCATCTATCTACTGGACTAACACGGCTACTCCAATCTTCACATATATATATATATATATATATATATTACTACAACTTTCATAAATTCTCCAAGCATTTTTAGACTACAGTATATGCCTATTTAAGTAGATAAAAATAGCAATATTTTTTTTACTAATTTGTAATTGGAAAAAAATAGTCTTTGGAAATTCACCAGCTTCCTAACAGCTGTTACTACAATTTATGCTATTTTGATCTAGAGGTAAAAAAAACCCTGCAAAATCAGCTTTATTTTATATATATATATATATATATATATATATATATATATATATATATATATATATATATATACATGGACCATATTTGAGCTGTAAGATTAAGCAGCCTTTCCCAACAAACATTTCAAGATGTATGAAGCAGTTAGGTTTTACAAAACTGCAAAAAATGTATTTTAATGTTTAGTAGAAACCTATTTATTTTGGTAAATATTTACAACTCATTCTCAGATTCACAAAATAATTTTGTTTTTTCTGTGAGGCAGACTTTGTAGTAACCGTATATACTTCAGTATAGTGGAAAAACAATACCTATTTTGAGACAGAGCACTAGAACATGAAGGGGTAATTTACCCCTACTTGAAAACCAGAGTTCACTGATTTGTAGTAACATTAAATAGTTAAAACATTTTGCCCTTGATCACAACTATTGCTGATTTGTTCTGAAAAGGCTTTTTTGCTTTTTTACTGACTTAGACGCAGAATTTCTCAAGTGTTCACAATGCTATATTGCTTTGTTTGTTAAAGCCTTGCAAGATTTCAAACAAAATGCTCTCAAAAATAACTTTTCATGTGTTAAGTTCCTGTTCACAATACTGACTAATACAATAGTTTATTCACACCTCTTAAGGTTACAGTAAAGCTCTATTCATGTAACCCCACTTTCAGGTTTACAAGTTCAATAATGTAGGTGCAAGTACTTTAAAAGGCACTGTTGTAAATGAGTTTGAGCTTAGTGTGCATGGAGGTATGTCCCCCACAAAAAGGACTGGTATTGTTTAAGAGTCTCCTAGGCTGATACAATGTAGTAAGGTAGCAGGCTCACAATTTACAGTTCAAAGAACATTAAAATCCTGTAAAAGAAGATAATAAAAGTACTTTGCATAGAAACCCATAGTCACCATCTTGTTTACAGTTCACACCTAAATGGAATTGGTGGTTGAACAAACAATAGATATAAATTTTGCCCAAAACAATACTTGTGATAGTTAAAAAGTGACCATAAAGTGATAGAAAAAAAGTGCAAAAGTCTGGCCCTCCTGACAACCTAAAAGATGCATTCAGATGGTTTGGCAGTGGTGCAGATAGAAAATGAATAAAATAGGCAATTCAGAGATCCCCTATTAAAACACGATTTTATTAACACCAGTACTGTTAGTGACAGACTTACAATTGGATAATAAAATAAAAAATACAAACACACCATTTGTAGATGTTGGGGTCTTGAAGTGACTTTTCCTTCAGATCACCTTTAGCTGTACAAGCTATAATATAATGTAATGTGAGCGCCTGCAGGAATGCTCGTGGCCGTGCCTGTGTGTTCTGCCGACAACACCCCCTGCAAGAGATCCAACTACTTTGTGAGCACGTTGTACATTGGGACCGGGAGGAAACAGGGATGAGGAGGAAACAGGAATAGAGGAAGTATGCAAGGAAGTAACATTTATTGAACTCTCATTCAATGTATTAACATTCATACCACCCGTGCACGGAGGTCCCCCATCATTCACACAGTTTTGCATAATGGAACTACATGTATTCAAGTGAGAAGCATCAATCACACCTCTGGTACCTAATAAAGGATTATGTTGAGGACCGGGGATGTTAGCAGCAATCCCAGGCTATATAACTGCATTATTCTGGCTAACTGTATTGGGCATACACTACTGCATTAGTTAATGCACCAACGTTAATATTAGCCCCTGAACTAGGCCCTTGAATAAACTGTAGAGGTCTTATATGGGCTTTAGGAATTCTTGCCCTTATCTGAGATCCACTCCTACCTGTTGCTGTTATCCTAACTGGTTTGCGCTTTGCCAACTGACCTTTTCCAATATTTATTTTCATTTGAGGCCTTACGCTGTACTGAGCTGATTTACCGCTGCTCTGAGTGACACCCGGGTCCTCCCTCTGTGCTCCTCGCTTCAATGTCACCTCACCGCTGTACAAGCTATAATATAATGTACTCAGCATATATATATATATATATATATATATATACACCTATACATATGTAAATGTCTTCCTGGTTCACTGTATAAAGCCTCTCCAATAGGGATGAATGGAGTTTTAATGAATCAATTGTATGTATGTTAATAAACCTCTAGAATGTCTCCTGTGGCCATTTCAGTGTTTTGAACATGTGAAGGATAATAGACGCCAAATAACCATGAGATAGCTGTAAAGATGTACAAAATGCCCTTTTAAGGAATATCAAGTTGCTAGAGCTGCCGAATTCGAAAAGGCTAAATTAGATTGTAAGAACTCACGGGAATAGGGTCTTCAATTCCTCCTGTATTTGTTTGATAAATTGTGTCCTGTATCTTAAAAAATATTGTATCATCGTTGCACTTTTATCTTTTGTACTCATGGACAGTGCTGCGGAATTTGTTGGCTCTGAACAAATAAAGAATAATAATAATAAAAATAATAAAAAATAGAGATCCGAAAACTTGTTTGCAGAGACTGAAACATGATATTGTGATCAAACTGAATCAAAAAGAAGCCTTTTCGGCCAGGAAAAGAGCTAAAGAATCCGCAGCCAATTGATTATAATTGAGTTCTTAGAGAGCATAGGAGTGAGAATGTAAGTGTAGGGCCCAGCATGGGCCTGGAGAGTGCTATGGGTTAAGGCTGTAGGTTAGTGGGATAGGAGAAGAGGGTTGGATTAGTGTCCGCAACAATGTTGCAGAAGTATGGAGGGACCCTCCTTACCTTAAAAGCTGGGAACAAGCAAGCTACTTCCTCTTCTCCATCCAGTCCCAAAGGTGTGATGTCTCTTCTGTGATCATGCAGCGTTCAAGACGTTTTGTGTTACCACCAAGGCATTATCAGGGAGGCCAGAATCCATCTACTTTTGCTAGGACAAAGAAGCAGATAAGTTTAGGTTCTCAGATTGAGGATGATGTTGATTTTATACCCCCAACTCAAATTCAGCATGAGATTCCGGCCATAGTACATAGTCCACAAAGTATACAGAGTGTATTTGATGAAGAGACCACTAATGATTCACAGCCTGCTCAATCACAAATTAATCTAGCATCAGATTCGCAGGTTCATCATTTGCCAGATATTAATTAATCCCCCTCTTTTTGCAGTGATCCCGCCATCCGCAGCAACGGCCGTTTCCTCATTTTTAGCAACCATCGCAGCTGGGATGGCTGCCTCAGTAGGCCAAACTTCACCCTCAGGTGTTATTAATACTACCGCCACACCACCCATTTCAGTAATGGCCTCTGATCTGATGTTAATATTCTTGTCTCCTCAGATTTAATAAATGTCCCTTTAGGCCTTAGCAATGTGCCTTTTTCTACCACCACACTCCCATTGGCTAAAAACCCAATACCCGTGCTGCCTTCTGTTACAGAACCTGTTCAGCTAATTATACAAACCGTACAGGCCAAGCGGCCTACTAGTCAGCTCCCGGATGCGCCAAGCCCAGGTTCTACTCCACTTCGAGTATCGCGGCCTACTTCCGGTGATGTATTTCCGGCGATGATGTCACCGGAAGTTGCCGCGCAAGGTTACTTCCGGTTTATCAGCAATTGAACATGGCGGCAGCACAGTCCCTTAGGAACTTGCAGGTGAGCACCATGAGGTGACATTGAGGCAGGGAGCACAGAGGGGCGACCCCGGTGTCACTCAGCGCAGCGGTAAAGCGGCTCAGTGCAGCGTAAGGCCTCAAATGAAAATAAATATTGGAAAGGGTCAGTTGTGAAAGCACAAACCAGTTAGGGTAGGAGCGGTTCTCAGATAAGGGCAAGAATTCATAAAGCCCATTAAAGATCTCTACAGTTTATTCAAGGGCCTAGTTCAGGGACTAATATTAACGTCGGCACATTAACTAATGCAGTAATGGTTCCCAATATGCCCAATACAGTTAGCCAGGATAATGCAGTTAGCCTGGGATTGCTGCTAACATCCCTGGTCCTCAATAAAATCCTTTATTAGGTACCAGAGGTGTGATTGAAGCTTCTCACTTAAATACATGTAGTTCCATTATGCAGAACTGTGTGAATGATGGGGGACCTCAGTGCACAGGTGGTATGAATGTTAATACATTGAAAGAAAGTTCCATAAATGTTACTTCCTTGCATAATTCCTCTATGCCTGTTTGCTCCTCATCCCTGTGTACTCCCGGTCCCAATGTACAACGTGCTCGCAAGTTGTTGGATCTCTTGCAGGGGGTGTTGTCGGCAGAGCACACAGGCACGGCCACGAGCATTCCTCCAGGTGCTTCAACTTTGCCAGTGACAATGCAACAGGCGATACCGGGTACTTCCCGGGATCATCTGGAGCCAAATACCTCCACATCAACAGGGCCAGAAACACCGTCAGCAGTAGCAACAACATCATTGCAGAACCCTGCAACTGCAGTACACAGTGAGTCATGCACATTCACACATGACTGTAATGATTCCTCAGACTCATCCCCAACTGACACCTATTCCGATAGCGACACATCTCTAGGTCTGCAGGGAAAAGGTCAAAAGAGGATGTTTAGGATGATTAAAAAAAATCCTTAGGGAAATTCATTCAGGTGCTAGTAAACAGGTCAGTGTAGGCTCATTTCGGCCCAATCAAACTGAAGGGGAAGCCCTCCTCCTAGTAGAGAGCGCACCCTCTTTGGTGCAATTTCAGAAAGAAAAGCTGCATTGTATAGGGATGCCAGCCCAGCAAAAAATGTTTTCCTTTCACGCTCATTTGCAGCCAAAAATAGTGAAGCGTAAACACCAAGGTAAATACATTAATATTTTTGACTTGTCTATTGATGCTTATAGTCAACGAGAAAGGAGTGCGGAGGGGACAGGCACTAAGAAATTTGAACTCCCATGTACTTTTGACGAGTGGCTGCAATGTTTTAGGATCTTCTCTTCCTGCTACCTCGAGAAATACCCCTCTGAAAATTTGGCCATTTTAAAATATACAGATACCATTCATTGGATCCAAAGACACCATAGTGATGGGATATGGAGGGAGTATGATTCTGAATTTAAGAGAAAAATGTCTGGTAACCCTGTCCTAACATTCGATTCCACTGATTCCCACTGATTCCCAGTTATGGCAGCGTATGGACCCTCCCAATCCTTCCCCCGCCCCTTCCGTGAATACTAGTTTACAAACATTTTGTGGCAATAGAAATGGAAAGAGGGGCGGGGCATGCTGGTTATTTCAGGAACGAAAATGTGAGAGAGGCAACTGCTGTAATTTCAGACACGTCTGCAAATTTTGTTCCGCTCCCCACCCAGGTAATGTCTGCCTTAAGCGTAGAGATACACCAGCAACCAGGAGAGCCCCTAATCCCAATATGGCAGCAAAAGGCACGGTCACCAGTGATGGTTCACGTGCTTGAGTCCTGGTTGCATAATTACCCAGATCAAGCAGCTGCGAAGTTACTGTGGGAGGGTTTTACTTATGGGTTTATTATCCCGGATTGTCACCCAATTAAAGGTTCAAAAGTCCATAAGAATTTGGTTTCAGCCTGCCAACACCCTCTGGTAGTAAAAGGAAAATTAAATAAAGAGTTGGCTGCGGGTTGTATGATAGGACCATTCCCCTATCCTCCCCTGACAAATTTAGTGGTATCTGCCTAGGGGTGGTGCCCAAAAAAAAACAGGAAAATTTTGCCTTATGCAGCACCTCTCATACCCCAAGGGTAGCTCAGCTAACAATGCCATTGACCCTCAGCTAAGTTCAGTGCATTATCAATCTTTTGATGGTGCCCTGGATTTGGTTAGACAGGCAGGGAGGGGTGTGTTAATGGAAAAATTAGACATTAAGGCTGCTTTTCAGTTATTGCCCCTTCATCCATCAGTTTTTCCCCTTATGGGTTGCAAGTTCCAGGGTGAATGCTATGTAGATCACTGCCTGTCCTTAGGTTGTGCGCTTTCTTGCACCCTCTTTGAGTCCTTCAGCACTTTCCTTCATTGGGCTGTGGACTGTAAGGCAGGCAGCGATTCGATAGCTCAATTTGATTCTGGTAGGGAGAGTGGATTCGGGTGAATGTTTGAGGCATATGAATGAGTTGCGGGATCTTATGTCCCAATTTGGGGGGCCCTAGCTGAGGATAAGACCCAAGGCCCCACTACTTGCCTAACCTTTCTGGGTATTGAGGTAGACACTGTGGAGATGGTTTGTAGACTTCCAGTTGATGAGATCCAAACTATGTAAGAGAGGCTGTCTGGGCGGCAGCTAGTAATAAGTTTATTTTGCATAGGCAACTCCAATCTCTCTTAGGTCTACTAAATTTTGCTTGTAGGGTCATCCCTATGGGCAGAATTTTTAATCGGAGATTAGAAAGACAACTTAGTGGCATATCTAGGCCCACTCAAAAATTTACCCTCTTAAAGGACTTGGTAGCAGATTTGTTAGTCTGGGATTCCTTCCTGGTAAAATTTAATGGGGTGCGTGTTTGGCACGCTGTACCATTATCTAGCCAGCTTTTACAACTCTTTACTGAAGCAGCAGGAGCACATGGCTATGGGGCTTATTTTCAAGGTGAATGGAGTGTGGGAAGGTGGCCAAGTCAGTGGGTAACTCTGGGCTTGACTCGCAACTTAACTCTCCTTGAACATTTTCCCAAAGTCATGTGAGTTGAACTTTGGGGGAATAAATTCTCAGACACCACTATTGTATTCTGGACAGACAACATCAGCGTGGTATATGCAATTAATAAATTGTCTGCCACCTCTTCGGTGGAAGTTACTTTGTTGCGGCATCTGGTGTTGCGCTGTCTAGAACTCAATATCCAATTCATAGCGAAACATGTCCCTGGGGTGAATAACTTAGTGGCTGACGCACTATCTAGATTTGAGTGAGAGACCTTTAGATGATTAGTTCCCAACGCAGCTACAGTGGGTTTACTTTGTCCTGATTTCCTTTGGCAGCTTGTTGGTCCTGGATAGCTTTACTACCCCTGGTGCATGCCTCCTTGGCCCCGTCCACCTGGCACTCCTATGTGAGACTCTGGAGTAAATGGGATCAGTTTTGCAATTCCAAGGATGTTGAGTCTGCTCAGGGATCTCAGGCGACCTTATGTGACTGGTTGGTGAGTTTACACACTGCTGGGGCACGTCAGGGTGCCATTCAGTCTTCTTTGGCAGCGTTATCTTTCTTTTATAAATCTATAGCTCTGCCAGATCCTGCAAATTCATTTTTTATTCGGCAAGTAGTGAAATTATGGGGTAGAGCACAGCCACAGAAAAAGGACTCACGGGAGCCTATTACCAGGGACTGGCTTGAGCGGTTGGTCTCTGCATTGGAATTAATTTGTGCTTCCAAATTTGAATTATTATTATTCAAAACTGCTTTCGTGCTAGCCTTCTCAGCGGCTCTAAGAGTGGGTGAGTTAGTGGCCCCTTCAAAGCGAATATCAAGCAGAGGTGTACAGTTAGAACATGTCAGGGCCTCCCCAGACTCATTTCTCTTGTTTATTCTCCATTCCAAAACTGACAATTAGGTAAGGGTGTTTGGCTTACTATCCCCCCAGTCGCTGATAGCCCTTGCTGTCCAGTGAAGTTAGTCAATGAGTTTACAGTGCTTAGGCTACCAACACAACATGGGCGATCTTTGATCCATGAGGATGGGAGCTTTGTTTCAAAACTTCAGTTTAGTCGGTTGGCATAGGGGAATGTGCTAGCCTCAGTAAGTTGACATAGTTTCTGAGGCCCTCTTAAGATGGGGGAAACCTCACATTATGGTTATTCACCTGGGGGGTAATGATGTAGGTGCTTTACCAGTCCTACAATTAATAAAAGTAATGCAAGCGGACATTAATTGGATCAGAACCTGCATACCGGGAGTTACCTTAGGTTGGTCCAATGTTATACCAAGATTACATTGGAGACATATGTCATCTCATAATGCAGCCTATAGGGTACAAAAGAAAATAAATTAATTCTTCTTTGGCCATGACCGTCACAGAATCTGGTGACTTAATGGTACGGCATGAAGCCATCATGGCCGACAGAGCAGATTTATATCATAGGGATAAGGTTCACCTAACTGATATAGGCCTGTATTTGTTTATTAGGAGTATACAGAGGTCTATTTAACCCCTCCTATAAGTCAAGCTGTGGTTGGTGGTGGCAAGGGTGTAATTAAAATGCTACCTTGTGGCGGGAGATCACTGCTCTGTTGCGCAGGAGAAGGTACCTAGGTGGAGTGATGACCAAACAATAGGGGAGGGGCGGTAGGCCTCAAGTGCACATGAGGTAACCCCTCTCCCTCCCCCCGAGGGGGGTGGTCACATGATCTCAGAAACCCCTCAGTGACATCTCCTGGAGCAGAGTAAATTCTGTTGCCAATTCCGTTTTGGGCCACTGATCTCCTGCAGTGCTGGGTTAGTTAATACTCTTTGCCACCATCATAGTGTTTTGTTGTTTTAAAGTTTAATAAGTTATAAGTTAAATAAAATTCTTGACCCGTGACGGTGTCCGTGTGTTATTTATTTGTATAAAGTTATGGTTATATATACAGTATATATGCATACATATTAATATATTTTCAAAGTTAAAGTTAAACAGTTAGTATTAAAGTGTTTAAATCACTCTTGGGATAGAGAACTGTCCAATAAGCCTTTAATCCCTTAAGTTAGTGTAGGGCCCAGCATGGGCCTGGAGCGTGCTAAGGGTTAAGGCTGTAGGTTAGTTGGATAGGAGAAGAGGGGTGGATTAGTGTCCACAACAATGTTGCAGAAGTATGGAGGGCCCCTCCTTACCTTAAAAGCTGGGAACAAGCAAGCTACTTCCTCTTCTCCATCCAGTCCCAAAGGTGTGAAGTCTCCTGCCCTCCCTTCCCTCTTCAGACGGTGGCTACTCCACCAGTGCTAATGGCAGGGTTATGACTAGTCACTCTAAGCCTTAGTAAGACCATAGTGGTATTGTATGATTCTCCTCCCTCTGTTTATTAGGTTCAAGCCGCTTGGTTGCAGAGGACCCTTACATTACAGGTGGAGAATTCTTGCACTCTGGCTGCGGGAGGTCACGTCCCTGTTGCACAGGAGAAGGTACCTAGGGGGAGTGATCACCAAACAATAGGGGAGGGGCGGTAGGCCTCAGGTGCACATAAGGTAAACCCTCTCCCTCCCCCTGAGGGGGGGTGGTCACGTGATCTCAGAAACCCCTCAGCGACATCTCCTGGAACAGAGTAAATTCTGTTGCCGATTCCATTTTGGGCAGCTGATCTCCTGCAGTGCTGGGTTAGTTGATTCTCTTTGCCGCCATTATAGTGTTCTGTTGGTTTAAAGTTTAATAAATTAAAGTTAAATAAAATTCTTGCCCTGTGATGGTCAAAATTTTCCCAAACAAGAAGTTGTCCATGTGTTATTTATTTGTATAAAGTTATGGTTATATATTTATATGCATACATATTTAAATACAGTATCCCACAAAAGTGAGTACACCCCTCACATTTTCGTAAACATTTTATAATATCTTTTCATGTGACAACACTGAAGAAATGACACTTTGCTACAATGTAAAGTAGTGAGTGTACATCCTGTATAACAGTGTAAATTTGCTGTCCCCTCAAAATAACTCAACACACAGCCAATAATGTCTAAACAGTTGGCAACAAAAGTGAGTACACCCCTAAGTGGAAATGTCCAAATTGGGCCCAAAGTGTCAATATTTTGTGTGGCCATATTTATTTTCCTGCACTGCCTTAACCCTCTTGGGCATGGAGTTCAACAAAGCTTCACAGGTTGCCACTGGAATCCTGTTCCACTCCTCCATGACGACATCATGGAGCTGGTTGATGTTATAGACCTTGCGCTCCGCTACCTTCTGTTTGAGGATGCCCCACAGATGCTCAATAGGGTTTAGGTCTGGAGACATGCTTGGCCAGTCCTTCACCTTTACCCTCAGCTTCTTTAGCAAGGCAGTGGTCGTCTTAGAGTTTTTTTTCATTATGATGTTGGAATACTGCCCTGCGGCCCAGTCTCCAAAGGGAGGGGATCATGCTCTGCTTCAGTATATCAGAGTATATGTTGGCATTCATGGTTTCCTCAATGAACTGTAGCTCCCCAGTGCCGGCAGCACTCATGCAGGCCCAGACCATGACACTCCCATCACCATGCTTGACTGTAGGCAAGACACACTTGTCTTTGTACTCCTCCTCATCTGGTTGCCGCCACACATGCTTGACATCATCTAAAGCAAATAAGTTTATCTTGGTCTCATCGGACCACAGGACATGGTTTCAGTAAATCATGTCCTTAGTCTGCTTATCTTCAGCAAACTGTTTGCGGGCTTTCTTGTGCATCATCTTTAGAAGAGACTTCCTTCTGGGACAACAGCCATGCAGACCAATTTGATGCAGTGTGTGGCATATGGTCTGAGCACTAACAGGTTGAGCCCCACCCCTTCAACTTCTGCAGCAATGCTAGCAGCACTCATACATCTATTTCCCAAAGACAACCTCTGGATATGACGCTGAGCACGTGCACTCAACTTCTTTGGTCGACCATGGCGAGGCCTGTTCTGAGTGGAACCTCTCCTGTGAAACCACTGTATGGTCTTGCCCACCGTGCTGCAGCTCAGTTTCAGGGTCTTGGCAATCTTCTTATAGCCTAGGCCATCTTTATGTAGAGCAACAATTCTTTTTTTCAGATCCTCAGAGAGTTCTTTGCCATGAGGTGCCATGTTGAACTTCCAGTGACCAGTATGAGAGACTGTAAGAGTGATAACACCAAATTTAACACACCTGCTCCCCATTCACACCTGAGACCTTGTAACACTAACAAGTCACATGACACCAGGGAGGGAAAATGGCTAATTGGGCCCAATTTGGATGTTTCCACTTAGGGGTGTACTCACTTTTGTTGCCAACGGTTTAGACATTAATGGCTGTGTGTTAAGTTATTTTGAGGGGACAGACAATTTACACTGTTATACAGGCTGTACAGTTACAGAACTACTTCTAAAAAAATGCTTCTGACATCAATCCTGTTGCCTTAGACCACCATTGTCCTCATTTGAATCCATTTGAGTTTAGCATACAAAAACTTTGTATTCAGTTTAAGTGTTTAGGTTTGGTTTGTTTGTTTTGTCTTCATTTTCTATGGCATTTCTATCTTTTTTATAATTTATTTTATTGATTTTTAATAATAATTTTAAATACAAAATAAGCAAAGAACAATATGTAAAAGAAACAATTCACAGTGGCCATAAGACAAATATATTTGAAAAAATAAAGCACTAATAAGCAAGTCTGCTGAAGTCACAATTATAACCTACTTAAACTGAGATTCATTACATTGCTTTAACCCTTTAACTGCTGAGCGTTTTTCATCCCTGTCCTGAGCTGTTTTATTGTTTTATTGTTTTTAAATGCTGCCCACATTTAGGCCATACTGTAGGCTATATTTACACATATAATATATTTTCAGGAGATCCAACAGGTTCAAACTATACATTTATTTCATGAATATATCATGACATGTAAGAAACCGGCAACATTTTTTCTTGAAACAATACTTCCCCAAACACAATACTAAGTGCTAAAAGCTAACAAAACTAAAGGTAATAGCTAAATAAATTAAATGTTCAGAGCTACTTTTAAACTATAAGCTCTATGGGCAGTCTCTTATTATACCCCCTAAATCTTCCATTATACACCGCTAAAGTAACTGTAAGCTTCCTACAGATATAACCACCAAAAATATTGCATACATAGCCAGACAGAGTGCAGAAAGGTATAAAATAAAGTATTAGACTGGTACCTTAATTACAACTGGCTGATGAAACTTCTCTGGTGCTGCCCTGCGTAGGAAGTATGCATAGGAGATGCAGCTGCAGGTGCTACCTTGAGGGAGGAAGCACTCAGCAGACTAGTCAAACTGTTTCTTGATGTGAGTCAGTGTCATGCTTACCAACCAGCCCACAGTTTCCCCTATGGCTGCTCAATCCATGACAGATGGCTATTTAAGTCACCTGCAGTTCCCAACAGAGACTCAAATGGTGCTGGCCCCCAATCTGCCACCTTGGCAAGTGCCTTGTTTGTCTAGACCCAAATATGCACCTGGGTTATAAACAATAGTGTGTGTATTTTCCCTCTAAACTATATATAGTAAAAAGGAGGGATTATACTCATATTAATGAGAGCCTAGTTATATAACTTTGTTCTGCCCATAGGGGCTTCCATGAGCCTCCACTCAAATAAATGGACATTTATTCACCCCAGGAGATCACTATTGCTACAGTGATCACCGGGCTAATCAAACTTATATAGGGGCTTGATTTTAGAAGGGGTCTTCTAAGCTTTAAAACAAGGGGCCATGGTTGGTCTTGTGATGGCCTGTTATAAGGGTATATATGTGTGAAGTGCATTATAACTAGTATTTTTTTTTTTTTTTTTTAAATATGTGCTCAAACTTTAACCCACAAGATAAACAGTTGTTTTTGGGGATTTCTAGGGTTAAGGGAGCTGTGATTAAGGAGTTTCAGTAACAAGCTCCATT
The DNA here is from genome assembly GCF_027579735.1 of Bombina bombina. Classification (NCBI taxonomy): domain Eukaryota; kingdom Metazoa; phylum Chordata; class Amphibia; order Anura; family Bombinatoridae; genus Bombina; species Bombina bombina. The sequence goes on along the minus strand of NC_069500.1, from coordinate 684,252,683 downwards.
AAACTCTGTGGTCCTTCTTGGCACTTCTGGGCTTGGTGATATCACCATGCAAATGCACATTCCCCAGGCAATGGTGGAGGCCAAGATGACAAGGAATGCAGGGTAAGTGTAGGAGGGGATGATGAACTCTGAAAGCCCCCCTGGATGAGAAGAAGGGAAAGTACACCTTCTCCATTTCTTTAATCACTTCCTTCCAGCAGTTATGTATCAGTGGACAAGAACATCAGATCAGAAATGAGTCATTGTGCCTAAAACCTGACATCCTCTCCAGCAATTATGGTCAGACTGTGTGAAATTTTTAGCTAGTCTGTGAGGCTTCTATAGCATTTCTATCTATCAGAAATATGGCTGTTTAAAAACCGTAAAAACAATTTGTTTCTTTTATTACATAAGTATTTTCTCATGGACTGCAATAGTGCTAACAGGGTCTCCCACAGGAAAGTATTCATGGAGTTTACTTGGCACAAAGCTGCTTGAAAAAACACATGAAAAACTGATTTTCTTAAGCAGGCCAGGACTGGCCATAGGGCATACAGGGCACTGTGGCTTAAAGGGACATTATACACTCATTTTTTCTTTGCATAAATGTTTTGTAGATGATCTATTTATATAGCCCATAAAGTGTTTAAAAAAATAAATGTATAGTTTTGCTTATTTTTAAATAATATTGCTCTGATTTTCAGACTCCTAACCAAGCCCCAAAGTTTTATGTGAATACTGTCAGCTACCTTCTCCAGCTTACTCCTGTTTGTGTAAAGTGTCTTTTCATATGCAAAAGAAGGGGGAGGGGGGGAGTGTCTTATTTGCCACTTGCAGTGGGCTTTCCAGCTGCCTTTTCAACAGAGCCAAACTGACAGCTTCTAAGTAAGTTTTTAAACAGTTTTATACTGGATTTTTATATCAGTATATGTGCATCTTATTCTTTATAGTAGTGTCTATTAAATGCAGTTATATGAAAATTAGTGTATACTGTCCCTTTAAGGCTCTAATCAGCTCCAGGAACACTGAAGTGTTTGTCTGTGTTACTCCAAAGCGAGGCCACCCAAACCCTGAGTGCTGTTACAATGGTGGATCATACAGCCAAAGTCCATGCTACACAAAAAGAGGCACTGGAATGTGCAATAATAAAAACAAAACGTTATTGTGTTCATTTATAATTGCATAGTTGCAGCATGGCAAGGCATGACATTCATTCACTTAGATGCCTTGCCATGCTGCAACTATGCAAGTTTAAATGGACACAATAAAGTTTTTGTTTTTATTATTGCACATTCCAGTGCCTGTTACATTTTGTGGAGCACATACAGGGAATTTGCCCAGTGGGACAGGGCCAGTTGTGGGCCAGGCCTGGTTGCCTTAGCCCCACCCATTCACCAGCATTATTATTTGTGCATGATGTAGGGCCAGTCCTGCCTCTCACTGCATTGCTGTGTATGTGAGACAGTCACAGAGAAGCAACTCCTCTTGAGGATGCCTTTTGTTGCCTGTGGGTGCCTGCTTTTTTTTCTTTATTGTGGATGTGTGGGATCCTTTGTCTGTGCATGTGGGTGATTTCTATCTGAGGATGTCTTTGTGTGTTTTTTCTCTCTGATAGCAGCTTATGTGTGATGACAAGTGCTCAGGTGGCTGCTATTTTAAATGATTGTGACTACACAGGCTAATGAGCAATAAGCTCTTATTCTTTATTTAAATGTGAACTGTTTTTTTTTGGGGGGGGGTTAAATTGCATTTCACTTTTTTATTTTTTTAAATCAAACTAGTACCTTATACTTGTCAGTTTCGAGGTATGGTTAAATAACAAAAAGGGGGAGGGGAGTAGGCTGCTCTGCCTTAAAATGCCAGACCTATTATTGGTCCTAGGCCATCCCTGTTCTTAAGGATTACAATGCAACAGTTTTTTTAACACATTGGATTAGACCTCAATGATTGCAAATATGTGACTGTGCTAGATAATAAAGGGTAGCATTTTTATGATTCAGAGTACTATTTGTGGGATTTTTCAAACATATTTCTTTAAATTTATCAATAATAAATGTAGTGTGTTCACATCATTGTTTTACTTTCTTTTGTTCCCAGTTTCTTTTCAGACCAAAATGCAGTGTGAACTCAGTGCCTCACTGTAAACCCAATACCTTAGACCAGGAACCAGAATCTCCAATTTACCTGCCATCTCCAATCATTCAGATGCCTTATAATGCATAAGAAGTTCTATATATTCTGACAGCTGGCAAATCAGAACTGAAAGAGGAAGCTCCAGGTTAGCCCTCAGGTACAACTGAAACCACAGTAATTAAAAAAACAACAACCATCTTTTAACCTACACTGACAGCATTACAAAACTTAATATGAAATGCAATTAAAGTAACAGTAAGAAATATATATTGTAAAATTAATTTAATTTTGTTCTATGACTGTATAATCTAATATACAAAATCAACTTCCATAAACTGTAAGCAAAATAATTAAAGGTATGTGACTAGCGTCTCACACAATATGTGACTAGCGTCACACACAATATGTGACTAGCGTCACACAATATGTGACTAGCGTCTCACACAATATGTGACTAGCGTCTCACACAATATGTGACTAGCGTCTCACACAATATGTGACTAGCGTCTCACACAATATGTGACTAGAGTCTCACACAATATGTGACTAGCGTCTCACACAATATGTGACTAGCGTCTCACACAATATGTGACTAGCGTCTCACACAATATGTGACTAGCGTCTCACACAATATGTGACTAGCGTCTCACACAATATGTGACTAGCGTCTCACACAATATGTGACTAGCGTCTCACACAATATGTGACTAGCGTCTCACACAATATGTGACTAGCATCTCACACAATATGTGACTAGCGTCTCACACAATATGGGACTAGCGTCTCACACAATATGTGACTAGCATCTCACACAATATGTGACTAGCGTCTCACACAATCTTTTGCTAGCTTTTAACTTTTTTGCTTTTTTCTGGCAGTGACTGTATAAGCAAAGTGTCCCCATGCAGAAAAAAAATCCACTGCTTTCAAAAGACATTAGACTGCCAACTCTGCAAACGTTGAACAGAGATTAGCCCTCACTACACTGATACCAATAATGCAGCAGGATAACAAGTAGATTAAACTATTCCACATAGATATCACTTTAGGGGGGGGGGGGGCTGCAGTCCAGGGAATAAAATAAAGAAAAATCTTTATTAATTAAAAGAAAACAAAGATGGAGTACAGACAGAAGCAACCACACAAATAGACAATATTTATGGACTGCTGAACCATTTCACTCCAGTGTGCTGAAGACATTTGTATAGTTTTTTAGTCATTTAATTTAACATCAGTTGCAGTGTTTTCTTCTATTTGACCATATCAATAATATACTATTAAAAAATATATATACACAACAATGGCAAAGAGACTCTATCCAGAATGTAAAATGGTTATTTTTAATGTACACTGTAAAGCAACAATATGTGAGTGACTAGTTTATAAACTATGAAATCATTCACTTTATTATTCCACATTTAGAGGGTCTATTTAACAAAGCGTCAATCTCAGTGCATTCGCCAGCGTCAATACACTCGCCAAACATCGCTGACGCAGATCTGAATATGATCCCCATATTTATCAAAAAAGTTGTCAAAAACACGCGCATCAAGTATGGTGTGAAGAGCATCGAACTGTTGTTAACTAACAGTCATCGATGACGCAGTTATTTGGGTTTTTCCAAACTTTATTTATACCATTGCATTACTGTCCATGAACAAGTACATTTCTCTAAAGCTAATCTTTTATTTTTCAACTGTTAATGTCCAAGAAATAGCTACATTTATGCCTCAACAAACAATATCTCATATAAAGTTATTTTTATATTTATTTGTTATACAAAAAAATGTGTTATATGATACTTTCACATAAATTAATGTGTATTTGTATTTCTAGAAGTCATGATATGCTGTTATTCCATTTAATTTTATTTTTATAAATGATTGTTAATGCTAGAATTTGTACATATATCTTTGCACATACTTGTATGTGTGTATATATATATATATATATATATATATATATATATATATACTGTATGTGTGTTATGTCAAAAATATTTTTCAAACAGAGAGGAAATTGCTAAAGCAATAGAGAACGTAAAATTAAATAAGGCAGCTGGGCCCGATTTTTTTACCAGCGGAATTCTATAAAATCTTATCCCAAGAAATTAACTATATTCTGGAAAGGCTCTATAATGAGTATTTTTCCCAAAGTAACACGATGTCTAACATTTTAAAAGCAGCTAATATAACTTTAATCTTAAAAAAAGAAAAGGAAAGAGGGGACCCAGCATCATATAGACCGATCTTGGTTCTTAATGTAGATTATAAAATTTTAACTTCAATCATTGCAGATAGGCTGGCGAAAGGGCTAGATGAGATTATACATCCTGATCAGACCGGGTTTATACAGGGAAGGAACTCTGCTAAAAATATTTGTAAAGTAGTTATGCTCTTGGACTATATGTGGAACAGAGATAAAATTTAAAAAAAGGGAACATATGCAGATTTGGCTCTTTTGACAGTAGACGCGGAAAAAGCCTTCGATTCTATCACGTGGCATTATCTATTTAGGGCTCTAGAACAATTTGGGTTCCAGGAGCAATTTGTGCATTTTGTTCATAAAATATATCAGAATCCGATATCATATTTATTGATTAATGGTACGCTGTCCCCTAAAATAATACTCAGTAGGGGAACAAGGCAAGGATGTCCTTTGTCCCCGCTGCTGTTTAATATTGCATTAGAACCGCTGGCTATTTGGTTAAGGGAGATCCTGAGTGGAATTTCAATGGGACCACAAAAACTGAAAACTGTTCTCTATGCAGATGATATGTTACTTTTTCTAGATAAAAACGGCATACAATATACCTTTAGTTATGCAAATATTTTCTGATTTTAACTCTTTCTCGGGGTATAAAATTAATTATGGGAAAAGCGAATTATTGTGGATAATCAAATCGAGGGTAAGTTGCTCAAATCATCCTTTTAAAGTTGTAGATCGTCTTAAATATCTGGGTACAATATTACATAGAGATCCACAAAAATGGTATAACTTGAATTTCTCACCCCTATTACAGAAGATTAAGAACAATATTGAAGTATGGGCTTCTCTCCCTCTATCTATATCAGCGCGAGTGGATTTAGTAAAATCCATTGTGTTTCCTCAGATATTGTATAAATTACAAAATTTACCCTTGTTCCTTTTAAATCTTGATCTGAGGAAATTTGATCAGTATCTAACAAAATTTATTTGGGGTAATAAGAAAGCCCGTATATCTTTGGCTAGATTGTCACAAAATAAATGGCTAGCAGGTCTAGCCCTTCCCAGTTTAAAACTGTACAATATTGCCACCTTAGTTAAATTTGCGCTTGATTGGGTAACCGATTCTAAAAACTTTGCTACTATTGAACTAGAAAGGCAATGTATTGCTCCTTTTTCATTAAAAGCTATCTTACATAGTGTAATTAAACACCTTCCACCTAAAATTATAATATTATTTTCCATTAAAAATATAATAGTAGCCTGGCAGAAATTTTGTAAGGTTATGGAAGTAGACCCTCACTTTTCTAAATTTCTTCCCATAAGAGGTAATCCAGAATTTATGCCAAGAATACAATATAAGGTTTTTAAAAAATGGGAGGAGAATGGATTGGTATTAGTGTCCCAGGCTATGTTAGATAGTCAGCAAATATATCTGTCAGGTACTCTTTTCCAACAATTCAACTTAGCCAGGGACATATGTTTGCTTATTTTCAACTGTGGCACTTCTTGCACAACTGCTCTCCTGTGGGGGATTGGGCATCTAAATGGGACGAGATTAACTCATGTATAGATAGGTTCAGATATAATGCTAGCTAATTGGGGGAGTTATTTAGATTGTAGGGAGTCCCTAAAGACACTCAAACAATACTAAAAAAATATGTGGCGCTTAGAGATAAGCTAAAATAATCACTAATGGCTATGTGAGTAGTGGTTCAATTTATATATATGAGTAGTAGTTCAATTTATATATATAAATTGAACTACTACTCATATATATAAATTGAACCACTACTCACATAGCCATTAGTGATTATTTTAGCTTATCTCTAAGCGCCACAGATTTTTTTAGTATTGTTTGAGTGTCTTTAGGGACTCCCTACAATCTAAATAACTCCCCCAATAGTCTCTCCAGGGTGTTTTTTAGGAGATATTCACCTTTGTCTGTAGGCTTATAATCATTTTGTATTGCTAGCGCATTCTTCTGCACACACAACTGATTCCTATAATGCTAGCTAAACAAGGTGCTTTGCTGGTAAAGAAAATTTGTAGAAATTGGGCTGGTGTTTTTCCTACTATAAACCTGGATCTGATCAGAGTTTTTTCACAGTAAATAAATGTGTGAATCCCATTTTAAACTTATTAATAAATATTATTTGCCACCATCCAGAATGGCACAATTTTATCCTACACAAGTTTTTCTTTGTCCTCAATGCTCTCATATCAATGCTAATTTAATGCATATGTTATGGACATGTCCAAAAATAAAGCAATTCTGGTTGAAAATTCAGTATTGGGTTAACCAGTTTTTTAACTTAGCTGTTCAAATTTCTTCTGATGCTGTATTTTTTCTTAGAATACATATTCAGATAAAAAAACATCTTTGCACACTCCCTTACTACTATTATACTTACAGCTAGGTTTCTTATAATTAAAAATTGGCGGATGTGCAAGGCCCCGCCTTTTACTCTTTTTCTCAAAGAGATTCAGGCCCAAATTATATATGAAGCATTTTACACTCAATTTACCGCAGAAAAACGAATCAGCAAATTTATTCATAATTGGCTTCCAATAATTAAGTCCTATCCGCTGCTAGTTCAGAAAAATATCTTAATGCCATTTTTAAGCTCTCAGAGCTTCGCAGATCTAGTTGTACATGGCCTTTTTCCACCATTATGGGTATCGAATGCCAGAGAAGTGGGTTAGGGGGAGAAATCAGGTATCTACATGAGGTGGGGGAGGGGAGGAGACAGGAGAGGTACACTCTTATTCCCTTTTTCACTTTTTTTTTCTCTCCCTTTTTTTCGCCTTAGTTCGGTACACACACTGTATGGTGTGATTAGGTAAGAATAAGTAATGTTATAATTTATAAGTCTGGTCATGATATAGGCCGGATAAATACGCTATAAGTGTAATCTATTACATTGTAAAGTGTTCTCCAATTCTTATATCCTCAGTGTCCAGATAATGTTCTTTTTCTGGCAATGTAATTCTGGGTAATGTATTTTATGATTTCCCGTATTGCTTGTGGTAATAATGTTGCAATGGAAGATAAAGGAATACAGTGATTTTTCAAGATACACTAAATGAGATTGAGTTGACCCATGTCGAAAAGGCATGGTTAGTTACTTTGTTAATGGTAACTCATAAGGTATTTGTTTTATGATTATTTTTTGTTGCCTACTTTTCATGTTTGAATATATTTTATTTCTGTTGTTAAAAACCAATAAAAACAAGATTTAAAAAAAAATGAAATATTCAAATTATGCAAGATTTGAATTAAAAAATATTTAATCAATATTTATTTCTAATGCTATCTTTAAATTTAATATTCGAAAAAGGATTTTTGTATCAATATATTTGTATCTATTATGTATCAATTAACTAAATTCCCTACCACATAAACTATTTAACTTGTGAATAGTATATGTTAAAGTGAATGTTACATTTGAAATTTTGAATGTGGATATTCAATCTATTTATGAGCATTTGAAAATAAAAGTAACATTTGAAAATCAGGTTTTTGTCCAAAACAAAATGTCCACACTACTATTCATTCAATTAAATGAATTGTACTTTTGACACATTCGCCCATCCCTAATACATAACGACTTTAAGTGGGTGAGATAGGCTACCTTAGAACCCATGATTTTGTTCTAGATGCTTATGGTTCTATTAGGGGAATCCTGTGAGGTATTTTCTATTATCATAGCAATTACCTGGCAGGCCAGTGGATATATAATCACTTATTGGAAATAGGATACTTTGACAGGACAAAAGTGGAGCTACAACACCAACCATGATTTTGTTTAAAATACTTATGGTTTGATTAGGTGATCACTAATGCAATGAGGGGGTTCCTCTTCCTTTAAAATAGATGTTATATTGTTCTCTGTGAGGCTTATATTGGGTGCTAATGTACCTTTTAGAGCCCAAGACAGAAAAGTTATCTAGAAAGCAAGTGATTGACAGTTTTATAGCAACACACATACACACTTATAGTTATTTTTAAAAAAATTATATATATATATATATATATATATATATATATATATATATATATTGTATGTGATTTGTAATACTTGTATTGTGAGAGTTGAAAAATACATTCAAGAAAATGATTATAGTGTGACCATTAAACTGTTATTCTGATAATCGTCATTAGCTTCAAGTTTGCACTGGACACTGAATCTATCTGGAAACCTAAAAAGGTGACCCTTGTTTGAGGAATCAAGAAACTCTTTGGTAAATTGATCCTCCATCCATGTCTTTGAAGAAACAAGAAACAACACTAGTTGATTCGTGTGAGATTCTGCCAAATGTAAAGACTGAGTTAGTACCAAGATATTGTCCAAATATGGAAACACTGCAATTCCCTGCTCTCTGATTATAGATAGAAGGGCATGAGAACCTTCGAAAAGATTCTTGGAGCTGTCGCAAGGCCACATGGAAGAGTGATAAATTGGTAATGCTTGTCTAGAAAAAAGAATTTTAAAAAACGATAATGGTCTGGATGAATCGGAATATGAAGATATGCATCCTGTAAGTCTATTGTGGACATATAATGACCTTGCTGAACAAAAGGCAGAATAGTCCTTATACTCACCATCTTAATAGTTGGGACCCTTACAAAACGATTCAAAAACTTCAGATCCAGAATTGGTCTGAATTAATTTTCTTTCTTTGGGACAAGGAATAGATTTGAATAAAACCCCAGACCCTGTTCCTGAAGCGGAACTGGTATAACTACCACTGAAAGCTCCAGATCTGAAACACACTTCAGAAAAGCCTGAGCTATCACAGGATTTGTTGGAACATGAGAGAGAAAGAATCTTCTCACAGGTGGTTTTACTCTGAAACCTATCCGATACCCTTGAGAGACTATGCTCTGAATCCACTGATTTTGAACAGAATCTGCCCAAATGTCTTGAAATAATTTCAATCTGCCTCCCACCAGCTAAACTGGATTGAGGGCCGCATCTTCATGCAGACTTGGGGGCTGGCTTTGGTTTCTTAAAAGGCTTGGATTTATTCCAACTTGAAGATGGCTTCCAATTGGAACCAGAGTCTTTAGGGGAAGGAGAGTTTTTCTGTTCTCTATTCTGACGAAAGGAACAAAAACTAATCAAAGCTTTAGATTCACCCTTAGATTTTCTATCTTGAGGCCTAAAGACATAGATTTAACATCAATTTTGATGATATCAAAAATAGCATCACAGATGAAATGATTAGCAAGTTGAAATAAACAAACAATGCTAGACAAAAAACCTCAGGAGTAATCACAGGAGGTTTATAAACAGAATTGAAACATTTACTAGTTTTGTTATTAAGAGGACCAGACTCCTCAATATCCAAAGTAACCAATACTTCTTTCAACAAAGAAAGAATATATACTCAATCTTAAAAAGATAAGTAGATTTATCAATGTCAATGTCTGAGGTAGGATCTTCTGAACCAGAGAGATCCTCATTAGAGGAGGATATTTCAGTATGTTGTTGGTCATTACAAAAATTCATCAGTTGTATGAGAAGTTTAAAAAGACCTTTTACGTTTATTAGAAGGCAGAATAGCAGACATAGCCTTCTGTATTGCATCAGCAATATAATTTTTCATATCAACAGGGATATCATGTACATTAGATGTTGAGGGAACAACAGATACTGTACTAGTACTGATAGAAACATTTTCGGCATGCAAAAGCTTATTATGACAACTGTTACATACTACAGCTGGAGATATAATCTCAGCTAACTTCTAATCAGCCTCCGAAGAAGCGCATCTACGCATGCGTGAAATGCGTCAGGCTTTCTTTACTGTGACCCTATGTACTCTGACTTGTTTGGATCACTGAAATAAAACAAGTTTTTCCAGCATTCACTACTGAGTCAGCAGACCTCCTTTTTTTGAAATCGTATTTCTGAAGCGGTGGGATATACCGCATACTGACCTGCTGCTCTCTTTGCCGCACTCACTTTGGCTTTCGGGTTTGTTCCGTCACACTACCCACAGTGCACCTAGCGACATCACGGGTTATGCATGAGAAGCACCATGCTACCAGAGCCGGATCTCTAAGCACGCCAAGGAGGACTCACAAGCTGCACCCCCACGGAAGGGTATCTACCCCAGTCCGAGGAGAAGTACAGCAGTGCGTCCAGGCACCCCACCAAGACTAGTGGAGGGTAAGAATTTACGGACATCTCCACAATGACTGTACATGTTACATAGACTCTGCATTCTACACCGGTGACATCTAGGTTGGGAGCGGTATGCACTGTTATTTGATGTGTTTGAAAACGCAAACCGGGAACAGCCGCTAGTGAATTATTTGAACTATTCTTTGACCGTTCAGCTCCTTATAGCACGGACTCTATTGGGACTGTATTCCCCTGAGTTATTTGGGTGATACATTTATACTGTTATAACACTCTTTGGGAATTATTCTCTGAACACTTTTCTGCTCTTTGAAATTATTTGTTATTAAGAGGACCAGACTCCTCAATATCCAAAGTAACCAATACTTCTTTCAACAAAGAAAGAATATATACTCAATCTTAAAAAGATAAGTAGATTTATCAATGTCAATGTTTGAGGTAGGATCTTCTGAACCAGAGAGATCCTCATTAGAGGAGGATATTTCAGTATGTTGTTGGTCATTACAAAAATTCATCAGTTGTATGAGAAGTTTAAAAAGACCTTTTACGTTTATTAGAAGGCAAAATAGCAGACATAGCCTTCTGTATTGCATCAGCAATATAATTTTTCATATCAACAGGGATATCATGTACATTAGATGTTGAGGGAACAACAGATACTGTACTAATACTGATAGAAACATTTTCGGCATGCAAAAGCTTATTATGACAACTGTTACATACTACAGCTGGAGATATAATCTCAGCTAACTTACAACAGATACACTTAGCTTTGGTAGATATATATATATATATATATATATATATATATAAATATATATATATGTATATAAATATGTGTACATACATATATACACATATATACACATCAGTTCAAAAGGAAAGAACCAATAAGAATAGAGAGAAAACGATTGGCACTACCTAATGGTATCCCAATAAAATAAGTATTTGTGTTATTGTTATGTTTTAACTAGGGAGTGGGTGTTTCCAATTCCATAGGTATTATGTTCACCCCTTTTCACAGTGGAATAATGGTATAGAATGCTATAAGTATACTCTTTTAGTGGTTCTTCATCACTTCAACTCCTAAACATAAATACACGTGTGTGTATATATATATATATATATATATATATATATAGTATCCCACAAAGGTGAGTAAACCCCTCACATTTTTGTAAATATTTTATTATATCTTTTCATGCGACAACACTGAAGAAATGACACTTTGCTACAATGTAGAGTAATGAGTGTACAGCCTGTATAACAGCGTACATTTACTGTCCCCTCAAAATAACTCAACACACAGCCATTAATGTCTAAACCGTTTGCAATAAAAGTGACCCCAAAACATCAGTGAACCTCCAGCATGTTTGATTGTAGGAATGGTATTCTTTCCTTTAAAAGCCTCATTTCTTTTTCTGAAAACAGTAGAATGATGGGCTTTACCAAAAAGCTGTAATTTTGTTTCCTCTGTCCACAGCACATTATCCCAAAAGGATTTTGGCTTCCTCAGGTAAGTTTTGGCAAACTCCAATCTGGGTTTTTTATGTAAATGGTTGTTGTTTTTATTCATTTCTGATACGTTTTTCATGTGGTTTTATATACTTTATGGCCGTATGTGACCTTTCTGCTTTGTGAACTTTTTACTGACATTTGTATATAATTTCATGTCTCAATAAACATCCTTTTTATATAGTAGCCCCGTCTCCTTTTTACCTAAGGTTTAAGGACTTCTGACTAGCTGTACATGTGGAGGTGTACTCGTATGCAGTTTGAGTGTGTTCAAGGGAGCAGTTTGATTCAGGCAGGAGATTTCCCAAAGGAGGAGCATCTGCTACTATACCACAAGTGCCTTTAACATACCTCATACGTTTGAGGTGGAACCACGTGAGTGTGCTGCATATCTTTTTCATTAAAGTCACCTAGTCTGTCATTTATTGTACTAGGTGCACCCCCTGTGTGCTTGTCTTTTCTCTATTCCATATATATATATATATATATATATATATATATTATAAATATGTATTTAAAATAAAGAGAACATTTTTCTCTATGTGAAGAACATTGCAATGTTAAATATTCATAACTACCTTTGGGTTTATCACTGCAGGTCAAACACTGTGTCAGGCTAGCGCGCAAGAGATTAGTGTTAGATTGTTTTTTTAAAGCATACTCAATTGAAGAGGAGAAGAAGTCAACACTTTAAACTTGTAATACGCTCAAAACAAAATAGCACGTTACTTGAATCTGGTCCATATTCTTTTCTGACCATGCACTTCACATCTCTACCTTCCCTTGTGTAACTTTATTTAATATAAACATTTTACTTTTAAAATGCAATCATTAATATGTATCTAGACTGTTAAATAGTATAAACATTTTGAAGGAAAACTGAATAGTTTAAATTTGAATTTTATTCAACCTGATTTAAATAAAATTCCCTCTGGCCCTAACTAAAATAGCACTATAACGAAAAGTAGGCAAAGCTATTAAAAACATAATATCAGAGTACATAAATTAATTTCAGAGAGCCCTGGTGTTCTTTTTGCACAAACATATATACATACTCTGGTCAGCATTATGATGCTTTATGCATAACCCCCAGTGTTTTACAAGAAGTGCTGGCTGTTACATTTATACTATTAAGCCACATTGTAACAACACAGTAAGCTCCGTTCAAGGATTTTATTAGCTATATTTCTCAGTTCTCCACAGCCAGGTGTCTGGATTTGTGTTGGGATTCTTCTGGGATCATTTATCAATTCAAACCAAGTCCAAGTGGGAGAATGTATATGCAGTTTTTAGTGTAGCACCTGCACACAATATATGTATCTATCCATCAATTAAAAAATAGTGAATGAAATGTATTATAAATAGCACTTAATACCTTAAATTACAAAAATATAATGACCGACATAATTTTATTTTTAACAAGATCTTAAGAGTTTAATTAGTATAAAATTAGTATAAAATGTAGTGATATCTTAAGGCAGAAAAACATTACATGCAATACTTTTAAATCTATTTGCGCCAATGCTTACCCCTGTATAATTTGTTGAAAACATATTTTCATTGCTCAGGAGCAGCAATGCACAAATGTGAACTATTTATTTATAAAATATTTTACCAGGAAGGATACATTGAGATTTCTCTCGTTTCAAGTATGTCCTGGGTCTAAAAAACATTGCATTGATACAATAGGGTACAATGAAATACAAAAACAATAATAATACACAATACAGGGAGTGCAGAATTATTAGGCAAATGAGTATTTTGACCACATCATCCTCTTTATGCATGTTGTCTTACTCCAAGCTGTATAGGCTCGAAAGCCTACTACCAATTAAGCATATTAGGTGATGTGCATCTCTGTAATGAGAAGGGGTGTGGTCTAATGACATCAACACCCTATATCAGGTGTGCATAATTATTAGGCAACTTCCTTTCCTTTGGCAAAATGGGTCAAAAGAAGGACTTGACAGGCTCAGAAAAGTCAAAAATAGTGAGATATCTTGCAGAGGGATGCAGCACTCTTAAAATTGCAAAGCTTCTGAAGCGTGATCATCGAACAATCAAGCGTTTCATTCAAAATAGTCAACAGGGTCGCAAGAAGCGTGTGGAAAAACCAAGGCGCAAAATAACTGCCCATGAACTGAGAAAAGTCAAGCGTGCAGCTGCCAAGATGCCACTTGCCACCAGTTTGGCCATATTTCAGAGCTGTAACATCACTGGAGTGCCCAAAAGCACAAGGTGTGCAATACTCAGAGACATGGCCAAGGTAAGAAAGGCTGAAAGACGACCACCACTGAACAAGACACACAAGCTGAAACGTCAAGACTGGGCCAAGAAATATCTCAAGACTGATTTTTCTAAGGTTTTATGGACTGATGAAATGAGAGTGAGTCTTGATGGGCCAGATGGATGGGCCCGTGGCTGGATTGGTAAAGGGCAGAGAGCTCCAGTCCGACTCAGACGCCAGCAAGGTGGAGGTGGAGTACTGGTTTGGGCTGGTATCATCAAAGATGAGCTTGTGGGGCCTTTTCGGGTTGTGGATGGAGTCAAGCTCAACTCCCAGTCCTACTGCCAGTTTCTGGAAGACACCTTCTTCAAGCAGTGGTACAGGAAGAATTCTGCATCCTTCAAGAAAAACATGATTTTCATGCAGGACAATGCTCCATCACACGCGTCCAAGTACTCCACAGCGTGGCTGCCAAGAAAGGGTATAAAAGAAGAAAATCTAATGACATGGCCTCCTTGTTCACCTGATCTGAACCCCATTGAGAACCTGTGGTCCATCATCAAATGTGAGATTTACAAGGAGGGAAAACAGTACACCTCTCTGAACAGTATCTGGGAGGCTGTGGTTGCTGCTGCACGCAATGTTGATGGTGAACAGATCAAAATACTGACAGAATCCATGGATGACAGGCTTTTGAGTGTCCTTGCAAAGAAAGGTGGCTATATTGGTCACTGATTTGTTTTTGTTTTGTTTTTGAATGTCAGAAATGTATATTTGTGAATGTTGAGATGTTATATTGGTTTCGCTGGTAAAAATAAATAATTGAAATGGGTATATATTTGTTTTTTGTTAAGTTGCCTAATAATTATGCACAGTAATAGTCACCTGCACACACAGATATCCCCCTAAAATAGCTATAACTAAAAACAAACTAAAAACTACTTCCAAAACTATTCAGCTTTGATATTAATGAGTTTTTTGGGTTCATTGAGAACATGGTTGTTGTTCAATAATAAAATTAATCCTCAAAAATACAACTTGCCTAATAATTCTGCACTCCCTGTATATGCAAAATTTAACATAGAACAGGTAGGAAATATATAATCAACCATGACAGGTGCATTCTGTTTTGAGATATGTAGAGAGGGATCTCTTAAAGGATAGAAGGCTTGGGGAAGGTTTGAAAGTGTCGGGAGGTTGTTTCATAATTGTGGTGCTCTGTAGGAAAAGGAGCTGGTGATTGGTGGCTACATACATGTATATTTTGTCATTGGTTCACCAGATGTATTCAGCAGGGGCCCAGTAGTGCATTGCTGCTAAGGAGCTGAAATTAAAGGAACATGAAACCCCCAAAAAAATTATTTAATGATACAGGAAACGCATATCATTTCATTGGCTGATTTGAGCCTTCAAATTCAAATTAGCCAATCGGATGAGAGCTACTGAAATTCTATTGGCTGATTTGAATAGCCAATAGAATGTCAGTAGCTCTTATCCTATTGGCTGATTTGAACAGCCAATAGGATTTCAGTAGCTCTCATCTGATTGGCTGATTTGAATTTGAAGGCTCAAATCAGCCAATAGGAATTCAAGGGACGCCATTTTTAATCGCGTACTTTGAATTCCTATTCAGTGTACAGTGGAGATCGTATGAAGAGGATCCTCCACGCTCCATGGCTCTGCGGTCGCCGGTCTTCACTTCCAGAGTCGCCGGTCCTCAGTTCCAGCGTCGCCGGTCTTCAGTTCCAGAGTCGACGGTCTTCAGCTCCGCGGTCATCGGTCTTCAACTCCTCCGCTCCACGCTGGCTGGTTCCTGGAAGAAGAAGAGGTCGCCGCTTGGAAGAAGACTTCACCGCCTGGAACAGGACCTTCTCCGCCGGTCTTCAGGACAGGTAAGGACCACTTGGGGGTTAGACTTAGTTTTTTTTAAGGGGTTTTTGGGGGGGGTTTATTTTATTTAGATAGGGTGGGCAGCAAAAGAGCTGGCAATGCCCAACAAATGCCCTTTTCAGGGCAATGGGTACTTTAGGGTTTTTAGTGTTATTTTTTTTTTGGAAGGGGTTGGTGGGTGGGGGGTTTTACTGTTGGGGGGGTTGTGTATTTATTTTGCAAAAGAGCTGATTACCTTGGGGCAATGCCCTGCAAAAAGCCCTTTTAAGGGCTACTGGTAGTTTATTAGATTAGGGGGTGTTTTTATTTTGGGTAGGTTTTTTTTATTTTCATAGGGATTAGGTGTAATTAGTTTAAAATTTTGTTATTTTATTTATTATTTTCTGTAATTCTAGCTTTTTTTCTGTAATTCTAGCTTAAAGAGACAGTCTACTCCAGAATTTTGATTAGACTGCCCCTTTAATTTATACTTAGTATATTTTTATTTTTAAAGTAGTGTTAGTGTTTTGTAATTTATGAGTAGCTTTAGTATTTTGTACATTAGGTATTTTTAGTTCATTTAGGGGGTGTTAGGCTGGGGGGGTTAGGTGGGGGGGTTAGGCTAGGGGGTGGTTAGGCTAGGGGGGGTTAGGCTAGGGGGGGTTAGGCTAGGTGGGTTAGGTTTATTGCATTGTGGGCTATGGTGGTTCAGGGGTTAATACTTTAATAGGTGACTTGCGTTGTGGGCTATGGCGGTTTAGGGGTTAATACTTTAATAGGTGACTTGCGTTGTGGGCTATGGCTGTTTAGGGGTTAATACCTTAATAGGTGACTTGCGTTGTGGGCTATGGCGGTTTAGGGGTTAATACTTTAATATGTGACTTGTGTTGTGGGCTATGGCAGTTTAGGGGTTAATAATTAGGCTTATTGCGTTGTGGGGGGTTGTCGGTCTAGGGGTTAATACATTTATTATTAGCAATGAGAGGGGGGATTGCGGATAGAGGGGAATACGTGTCGGGCTTATTTTTGGGAGGCGTGTTAGACAGTTACGGGAGATTTTAAGTGCCGTAAGTCACTGGCGACTCCAGAAATTTGTACTTACGCTTATTTCTGGACATCGCTAGTTTTTCCGACTTACGGCACTTAGGAAATGCCGGTGCCTTATATGTAATACCCCAATGTGCGAGGTGAAATTACGGGCAGCGCAGGTTTCCACGCTTGCGCCAAAACCTCAGCCGTATATCGGATCGCGACCCTGATGTGTATATAAAAAGAGGGGTGGTTCCTGATAAAGTTAGTTCCTTGTGTGGAAATATATATATTCCTCGTGAAAAATATATATTCTTGTGACAAGTGCAAAAATGTGTCCCAAAAATAGAGTAGAAAAAATAAGAATAAAAAATAATAAGAGTAAAAATATGTTTTAATATCAGTTGTAGTAAAAGTAAAAATAAAAAGTGAAAAAAATATGAAAAAAATGTTATATACTGATCCAAAACACTTATATGCTGATGTGATTGATAGTATCCTATAAGGATATAATTTCCTGTTAAAAAATAAATGCGTATATAGTGTAAAACTGTTTGAAGGTTAAAGCCTACTGCTAAAAAACAGAATTTATGCTTACCTGATAAATTACTTTCTCCAACGGTGTGTCCGGTCCACGGCGTCATCCTTACTTGTGGGATATTCTCTTCCCCAACAGGAAATGGCAAAGAGTCCCAGCAAAGCTGGTCACATGATCCCTCCTAGGCTCCGCCCACCCCAGTCATTCGACCGACGGACAGGAGGAAATATATATAGGAGAAACCATATGATACCGTGGTGACTGTAGTTAGAGAAAATAATTCATCAGACCTGATTAAAAAACCAGGGCGGGCCGTGGACCGGACACACCGTTGGAGAAAGTAATTTATCAGGTAAGCATAAATTCTGTTTTCTCCAACATTGGTGTGTCCGGTCCACGGCGTCATCCTTACTTGTGGGAACCAATACCAAAGCTTTAGGACACGGATGAAGGGAGGGAGCAAATCAGGTCACCTAAATGGAAGGCACCACGGCTTGCAAAACCTTTCTCCCAAAAATAGCCTCCGAAGAAGCAAAAGTATCAAATTTGTAAAATTTGGCAAAAGTGTGCAGTGAAGACCAAGTCGCTGCCTTACATATCTGGTCAACAGAAGCCTCGTTCTTGAAGGCCCATGTGGAAGCCACAGCCCTAGTGGAGTGAGCTGTGATTCTTTCAGGAGGCTGCCGTCCGGCAGTCTCATAAGCCAATCGGATAATGCTTTTAAGCCAAAAGGAAAGAGAGGTAGAAGTCGCTTTTTGACCTCTCCTTTTACCAGAATAAACAACAAACAAGGAAGATGTTTGTCTGAAATCTTTAGTAGCCTCTAAATAGAATTTTAGAGCACGGACTACGTCCAAATTGTGTAACAAACGTTCCTTCTTTGAAACTGGATTCGGACACAAAGAAGGTACAACTATCTCCTGGTTAATATTTTTGTTGGAAACAACTTTCGGAAGAAAACCAGGCTTAGTACGCAAAACCACCTTATCTGCATGGAACACCAGATAGGGCGGAGAACACTGCAGAGCAGATAACTCTGAAACTCTTCTAGCAGAAGAAATTGCAACCAAAAACAAAACTTTCCAAGATAATAACTTAATATCTACGGAATGTAAGGGTTCAAACGGAACCCCTTGAAGAACTGAAAGAACTAGATTTAGACTCCAGGGAGGAGTCAAAGGTCTGTAAACAGGCTTGATCCTAACCAGAGCCTGAACAAATTCTTGAACATCTGGCACAGCTGCCAGTCTTTTGTGAAGTAAAACAGATAAAGCAGAGATCTGTCCCTTCAGAGAACTTGCAGATAATCCTTTCTCCAAACCTTCTTGTAGAAAGGATAGAATCTTAGGAATTTTTATCTTGTTCCATGGGAATCCTTTAGATTCACACCAACAGATATATTTTTTCCATATTTTATGGTAAATTTTTCTAGTTACAGGCTTTCTAGCCTGAATCAGAGTATCTATTACAGAATCTGAAAACCCACGCTTTGATAAAATCAAGCGTTCAATCTCCAAGCCGTCAGTTGGAGGGAAACCAGATTCGGATGTTCGAATGGACCCTGAACAAGAAGGTCCTGTCTCAAAGGTAGCTTCCATGGTGGAGCCGATGACATATTCACCAGGTCTGCATACCAAGTCCTGCGTGGCCACGCAGGAGCTATCAAGATCACCGAGGCCCTCTCCTGATTGATCCTGGCTACCAGCCTGGGGATGAGAGGAAAAGGTGGGAATACATAAGCTAGGTTGAAGGTCCAAGGTGCTACTAGTGCATCTACTAGGGTCGCCTTGGGATCCCTGGATCTGGACCCGTAGCAAGGAACCTTGAAGTTCTGACGAGACGCCATCAGATCCATGTCTGGAATGCCCCATAATTGAGTTATTTGGGCAAAGATTTCCGGATGGAGTTCCCACTCCCCCGGATGGAATGTCTGATGACTCAGAAAATCCGCTTCCCAATTTTCCACTCCTGGGATGTGGATCGCAGACAAGTGGCAGGAGTGATCCTCCGCCCATTGAATTATCTTGGTCACTTCTTTCATCGCCAGGGAAGTCCTTGTTCCCCCCTGATGATTGATATATGCAACGGTCGTCATGTTGTCTGACTGAAACCTTATGAATTTGGCCTTTGCTAGTTGAGGCCAAGCTCTGAGAGCATTGAATATCGCTCTCAGTTCCAGAATGTTTATCGGGAGAAGAGACTCTTCCCGAGACCATAGACCCTGAGCTTTCAGGGATTCCCAGACCGCGCCCCAGCCCACTAGGCTGGCGTCGGTCGTGACAATGACCCACTCTGGTCTGCGGAAGCTCATTCCCTGTGACAGATTGTCCAGGGTCAGCCACCAACGGAGTGAATCTCTGGTCTTTTGATCTACTTGAATCGTCGGAGACAAGTCTGTATAATCCCCATTCCACTGTCTGAGCATGCACAGTTGTAATGGTCTTAGATGAATTTGTGCAAAAGGAACTATGTCCATTGTTGCAACCATCAATCCTATTACTTCCATGCACTGCGCTATGGAAGGACGAGGAACAGAATGAAGTACTTGACAAGAGCTTAGAAGTTTTGATTTTCTGACCTCTGTCAGAAAAATCCTCATTTCTAAGGAATCTATTATTGTTCCCAAGAAGGGAACTCTTGTTGACGGGGACAGAGAACTTTTTTCTTTGTTCACCTTCCATCCGTGAGATCTGAGAAAGGCTAGGACGATGTCCGTATGAGCCTTTCCTTTTGACAGGGACGACGCTTGAATCAGGATGTCGTCCAAGTAAGGTACTACTGCAATGCCCCTTGGTCTTAGAACCGCTAGAAGGGACCCTAGTACCTTTGTGAAAATCCTTGGAGCAGTGGCTAATCCAAATGTAAGTGCCACAAACTGGTAATGCTTGTCCAGAAAAGCGAACCTTAGGAACTGATGATGTTCCTTGTGGATAGGAATATGTAGGTACGCATCCTTTAAATCCACTTTAAATTTCAAACTGAAAACACTTTATTACTGAATATGTGAAAAAGTATGAAGGAATTGTTCAAAATTCACCAAAATTTCACCACAGTGTCTTAAAGCATTAAAAGTATTGCACACCAAATTTCAGAGCTTTAACCCTTAAATTAACGGAACCGGGGCCATTTTTACATTTAACCCCTATACAGTCCCAGAATGAGGCTCTGTCTATAACTAGAAAGGCCCCCATCTGAAAAAGGTGTCCAACACAGTGCCTGCCGTTTTTCTAAACGTTCCCCAAGATTATAATACCAATAATTAGTTAGAATCTGCATAATATGCCTAGTAAAGCAATTGTTTTAGCCCAGAAAAATGTCTACCAGTTTTTAAGCCCTTTTTGAAGCCCTTTATTCTTTTATGTTTAACTAAGAAAATGGCTTACCAGTCCCCATGAGGGGAAATGACAGCCTTCCAGCATTACATGGTCTTGTTAGAAATATGGCTAGTCATACCTTAAGCAGAAAAGACTGCTAACTGTTTCCCCCAACTGAAGTTACTTCATCTCAACAGTCCTGTGTGGAAACAGCAATCGATTTTAGTTACTGTCTGCTAAAATCATCTTCCTCTTACAAACAGAAATCTTCATCCTTTTCTGTTTCAGAGTAAATAGTACATACCAGCACTATTTTAAAATAACAAACACTTGATAGAAGAATAAAACTACATTTAAACACCAAAAAACTCTTAACCATCTCCGTGGAGATGTTGCCTGTGCAACGGCAAAGAGAATGACTGGGGTGGGCGGAGCCTAGGAGGGATCATGTGACCAGCTTTGCTGGGACTCTTTGCCATTTCCTGTTGGGGAAGAGAATATCCCACAAGTAAGGATGACGCCGTGGACCGGACACACCAATGTTGGAGAAATAAGGCTTACTGGATTTTATGTATAAGAACCTGAGCCAATTCACAGTTGAAACCGTCTGAAGTCTAAAGACTTAAACAAGGCCTTTCTCGAGACTGATCATCAGAAGGATTCAGCACGCACAGCAGGAATCAACACACATTTCTGGATTTTTTAATATAGACTTTTTTAACAGGACTGACACATTGGGTTTGGACTAAACCTTTTAACAATATCAAAAAGTGCTGCACTATTTTTCAAATTTGCGCAAATTTGTCAGTTTTTTAACTCTTTTAAATTTGTCAATACAGTAGGTGGGGACTTACAAACTTTTAAGTTGCGAAATTTCTAAGGTACAAACATGCATTTGCATGTCAAATCACAGAAGTTAGTTCCGTTTTTGTTCACTCCATGCCAGCCCCTGTAAGCTATTTTACTATAAAAGGTAAAATAGGTAAAATTAAAAAAATTTTTTACAGTATTGTTTTTTATGACCTACTGTATTGTAATTTGTGAGAAAAGTATTATAAAGTGAGATTTATAATACTTTTCATATAAATTACAATACAGGTGGACTTACAAACAATTTGGACTTACAAACGTGTTCCCAGAACGGAACTCGTTCGTAAGTAGGGGACTTACTATATTTCAATGTGAATTGCAATAGAAATTTTAGCTTTTTAGCGCTTCCTTTAAATCTCTATAACTTCATATAATTTAGGATAAGGTTAGGATATCCTACGACTAAGGGAGCTTAAGGGGACACATTGGGCGCTTGATACTTCAAACTACCAATGGGGCGTGCTTTAAAAAAAAAAAAAACATATTGCTCACAAGCTAACCCAACACTGCGTAAGACCTACAGTGCTATACCTAAAGGTAGTTATGAATATTTTAAATATCCAATGTCTTTCAGCGAGAGACAGTTAAGGTATTTGGGTGGAAAGGGCTCCCAAGTGTGTATATATATATATATATATATATATATATATATGTTTCCAAAACACCAGAACTCGCCCACA
Organism: Bombina bombina; assembly: GCF_027579735.1. Classification (NCBI taxonomy): domain Eukaryota; kingdom Metazoa; phylum Chordata; class Amphibia; order Anura; family Bombinatoridae; genus Bombina; species Bombina bombina. The sequence continues at coordinate 684,230,172 of NC_069500.1, read as the reverse complement.
GAGGAAAACTGCCTGGGTGCAAATTTGTAGAAAATATTTAGCCAGAAGAAAATGCACTCTCAGGACTTTCATAAATAAGTTACTTTTATTTCTGTAACGTTTTCGGAGGTCTTGCCTGCTTCATCAGCTGATGATGCTGATGAAGGAGGCAAGACCTCCGAAAACGTTACAGAAATAAAAGTAACTTATTTATGAAAGTCCTGAGAGTGCATTTTCTTCTGGCTAAATATATATATATATATATATATATATATATATATATATATATATACACACATATATGTATATAGATGTGTATTCATGTGTTTATAAGTTATATATGTATGTATAAACTTAAATACATATATAAACAAATCAATACACGTGTATAAGATTTTTAGTGCTTTATTACAGCTGTGCTAAGGCTGTCATGTTTTTACTTTTGGCTACAATAAAGGAAGTTTTATCATACTGAGGAGATTTTTTGCGCTTTGTGTGGTGTTAAAACTTGTGGAATACATATTGGGGTTTTTTGGATGCTGATCACAGACCGGCTCTGACGCCACAGCTGCAGATCTCCGCCATACTACTCTCATTTGCTCCCCATCGTGACTGAGATCAGCAAACAAGTTACAGGTACTTCTGACTTACATTTATTCAAATAGGTATCTGTGAGCGCTTTTACATTCATAGTGTTCTTATGTATATACATATATATATATATACACACACCCATACACATGTTTAGACGCACACATATATATATATCAGTGACGTGCACTCTTAGGAGGCAGGTGAGGCAGTGCCTCCCCTGGCCAAATGGTGCATTACAGTCTTTTTTATAAAAATAATAAAAAATAAAAAAATCGGGTTTTTTTGTTTCTTTTTTATCTCAAAAGGTGACCCGCCCTACCCCCCCCCCCACCCCTCCACCAAATTCAGTATTTTATTGCCATTTTTGTTGGGGAAAAAAAACCTAATATTAAGTAATACATTCATATTGCGCAAGAAAGTAGAGGCCAGCTATCCTTTCATTGCGCAATATGAATGCAAATGTATTGTGTTGTATATGGGCTGCTAGAGACTGCCACCCAGTGGGGAATAATAGCTATGCAGCAGTCTCTCTTGCGGCCCATATACTGCTCCCACCGGAGGCTTGACTCTTCAAGCCTCTGGAGCCCTCAGCCCTGCCTGCCCGCCCCTCAGCCAATCAGACATCAGTATGTCTGAGTCTCTGGGCTGAGTTGCCGGGCGGGAAATTAGGCAGCGTCTGCGTCTGGTGGTCAGGTCACTCAGGTGTTGTCATGTGTCAGAACAGAAGAAGAGTCGAGAAGGAAGGTTAGTGCACGACTCCTTTCCTCAGATCTTGAGCTGCGTCGATCAGCTGCTGCTACCCTGCCCTGTCTGAGACTGAAAGTGAGATACTGAACCTACAGCTACTTGATTCTACACAATGCAGTAGGTAAAAAAATATCTGACGCTTCAGCTCCAAACCTACTCATCTGCTCCTCTAATTCCAATTGATAGATTGCTCATTTAAGTATTTTATTTTTTTGAAAAAAAAATAAAATACTTAATGCGCAATCTATCAGTTGGAATAGAGGAGCAGATGAGTAGGTTTTTACAAGTTCTGCTGTTCCAGCTGCATATTGGGGTAAAAAAATCTAATTATGCGCAATCTAACAGTTGGAATGGAATTTGTAAAACTCTCATCTGATCCTCTAATTCAATTCCAACTGATAGATTGTGGATTAAGCAGGGTTGTGTGATATTTTATTTTTTACAAACCGGCACCTGGCACTGGCAGCATGACATTAACGTAATATGTGTGCACTGTGACTGAGTGTCAATTGTATATGCACACCCCAGCACAGTCTCTCTAACAAGTTACTGACATTGTGCCCCGCCCCCTGATTCTCACAGCACAGTGCACACTCAACGGACATACTATCCTCTCTGGTCATGGTCTCATAGCTCTGTGTTACTAACTGGCTGTGTGTGCTCTGGGAAGCACTAGGCAGCTTTTCAACCACGGAGCTCAGCTAGAGAGGGAAAGCAGTGGCAGAACAGCAGAGGTAAAAAAGAAAGAAAAACGAGTTAAAAATTCTTTCAGTCAGTTTTCTTTTCTTCTGCTGAATCTCTGCTGTTCTGTCACTGGTCTTCCCTCTCTAGCTGAGCTCCATGGTTGAAAAGCTGCCTAGTGCTTCCCAGAGCACACACAGCCAGTTAGTAGCACAGAGTAGCAAGCTAAGCTGATGCTTATACTTCAAGACAGTGGCACATTCTAAACAACATCTCATCTAGATAGAACATAAGGGGACACTGTACACTTTATCAAGATTGTATGCTCTATTTCTGTGAAATATAGCATACAATCTTTATAAAGTTTGAACTGTACTTATATAATTGGTCATATAGTAAATATTACATAACAGTGACTGAGTGACATAAAATGAGCTACCCAGCTCCCTCACAATCCTATGTTAGGCTGTCTTGCCCTCCCTCAGTGCCAGAAGACAGGAAGTACCTGAAGGGCTGGCTGTTAACTGAGTTGCATCAAAAAGAGGGGGGGGGAGTTTGCCACATGCCTGAGTCCTATTGAATCTGGCTCACTGGCTGAGATGTGTGTTGGCCAGTGCATTGAAGGTGCATGTGAATTGAAGTGACCTGTGTCTATGTGAAAGTAAGGGACTTTATTTTTTATATCTACTACTGCTTAGTGATGCATTTGTGTTGGACTTTAATTTGTGGTAGTATATTTTGAAAATAAATGTTATATTTTCCACTTTTTTAAATGTATATGCTGTATATTGGGTGCAAATAAGATACTATATATATTTAGATGGAGATATAGATAGCTGTCTGTGATAGTCACCTCACACTGCTCATGGTGGTTAGTCATTTATCGCATGTTATGTGATCTCACTCTCACCCTGTTGCTCCCTCAGGGATAAATCCTTTTAGATGTATCAAATTTGCTTAATTCTCTTGGTATCATTTGTTAAAGGAACAGCAATGCACTACTGGTTTCTAACTGAACACATGGGTAAGCCAATGACAATGGATATTTATATACAGCCACCAATCAGCAGCTAGAACCTAGGTTCTTTGCTACTCCTGAGCTTACCTAGATAAACCTTTCAGCAAAGGATAACAAGAGAAGGAAGCAAATTAAATAATAGAAGTAAATTGGAAAGTTGTTTAAAATTGTATGCTCCGTCTATTAGTCTAAATCATGAATGTCTAATCATGGACTTTACTGTCCCTTTAATCCTCCCGCTATATTTCCAATGCAATCCATAATATTGCACAGGCTGGGAGACAAGAGCAGGGCACAGAGGAGGGTTCAGCAGTAAGATGGTTAATGAGTAAATAAAAATAAAGAGGGGACACAAAAACTAGCAAGAAGACAATAAGACAGACACATGAGTATATAAAAGACTCATGGTCTCAGAGATAAACGGCAGAATGCTGAGATAAATAGGGAAGCATGGAGACATACAAGGGGCACTGAAATAGTCAGTGAGTGGTGGTGACAGTGTCTGACAGTCTGTAAGTCTGCAGCGTGAGGGCGGCTAGTGGCAGCTGATTGGAACTATCTATCAAGAGAGGCAAGCTAGCTGAGGGAGTCACAGCCTGAGCCTCATACCCATATACAACATGTGCATAATCAGTGGAATGTCTAAAGTGATGCAAATTATTATGGAATATAAATGTATTGCTAGGTGATTGATATGTATTGTAGTTGGTTTATTAACAGCCTATTTAACATTCCTAACCTCTCCATTCTCTCCAGTTCTTATAAACAAGGAAATAGTATGCCAGGGATGTAATTCACTTAGCAATTTAAACTGTTGTTATAAAAAAGGCTCCTTTCAACTTTTTAATTTCAAGATATGCACTCATTGCCAATCCTTGAGTTTGTGTTCTAAGGAGTGCAGTACACTGTCACTCTATCTATTCACAACTGTCAGTCAAACTTGTCACAACTAAACAAATAGTCTCCCTCTCTCCCCATCCCCCTCTCTCTCTTTCTTTCACTTTCTCTTTCTCTCTCTCCTCTCTCAATCTCTCTCTTTCTCCCCTTCTCTCTTTTTTTATCTTCTCTCTCTTTCTCTCTCCCTCTCTCTCCCTCCCCCTCTCCCAGTCTCTCTCCCTCTCTATTTCTCTCTCTCTTTCTCTTCCCCCTCTCTTTCTCCCTCCCCCCTCTCTCTCTCTCTCTCTCCCTCCCCCTCTCTCTCTCTCTCCCTCTCTCTCCTTTCTCCCTCCCTCCCTCCCCCTCTCTCTCCTTTCTCCCTCCCTCCCTCTTTCTCCCTCTTCCCATCTTTATATTCTCTCTCTCTCTCCCTCTTTCTATCTCTCCCTCTCTTTCTTATTTTCTTTCTCACTCTCTCTCCCTCCCTTTCTCTCTCCCTCTTTCTCTCTCTCGCTCTCCCTTTCTCTCTCCCTCTCTCCCTCTCTCTCTCTCTCTCTCTCTCTCTCTCTCTCCCTCTCTCTCCCTCCCCTCTCCCCACACTATATGTGAAGCAGTTAATTGCAGTGCTGATTGAGGTAGTGATTGCTGCAGCCTCTCATTTTGTGTCATTAGGATGATTTGAGCCACTCACACTTCCTGTCCTTTGTTCTTACTCGCTCCTGCACTATATGTGAGATGAGTGCACATGTTTATGTGTGGTGAAGGCTGTAGCAGGTAATTTCAGTGCTGATTGCTGCAGCCTCTCATTTTGTGTCATAGTGCATGCTGTTAATTTTATCGTAAATTTAAGATACCTCTGTTGGGTTCATATATGTGCTTCTTGGGGCATATCATAGCCACACCAAGCTAGTGCCTCACCAACCTCTGACCTCACCGCACATCACTGATATATATATATATATATATATATATATATATATATATATATATGGTATATATATTCATTATAGCCCTTTCCAGTCAAACACCTTATCATATATCATATACATTTTAACCCTTTCATTTATTTATTTATTTATTTATTAATTTTGACATGAATCATTTTTATCAGAAACTGTATATTTGAGTGCACCCTTATGTTATATTTGATTAAACACACCACCTTCATGATAATTGCATTTTGTGTATATACAGTATATATGCAAAAAAGGGTATGATTCACTGCACCCTTATCCGTGTGATTAGGATTATGGTTACTTAATAGTTGACCATCATACTACCTGGCTATCTACTTTGACTACTAATGGCTAATACACTTCTGTAATCTTCCTGCTTTTGGCTGGCTATTAACAAGGAAACTGCTTTGCTATAAAAGGCTTACGCTACTATATCTGCGGATAGCAGTCATCTTTGTGATTCTGTTTCATATTTAGCTTGTCTGTTTTTGCTTTTGCATGACGGCCATTATTGACTCTTTCCACCGCAACTTCAACAAATAAATACAGCTATCTTTGCAGGATATGAACTTGACATTTGAGCCATAATGTGTACAGGTTTTCTCTTTGTGCAGGGACCGTATATGTGTTATATTATTATTTTTCTTTAGTTTGGTGAAGTAATTATATATTTTATGTTTAGGCAATAAAGGGTATATACTTATACTTAGCACTGTTTCGTGTCTGATGGGTCAAACTCTTCTATTTAGGAAAAAATATTTAATAAACGGGTGCTGGTTTTTTTTCAATATTATGTTATATTTGATGCACTTTTTTTTTTTTTTTTTTACCCCTTACACTGTCTTCAGTCGTGCTAACCCGACGAGCACAAATTATGTTTGTACTCGAGTGCACCAATTTACTTTCAACTTGTAATACGCACGCAAGTTAGTGAGGTCATGATAATGTTTATCATGACCAGCGCTAACCTTAGTGAGCCACTTGTATTCCTGACCAATATCTGGTAATATACTCTAAAATAATAAAGATTTTATCCACATTGTTGAAAACAAAACAAAATAATAGCACTTTAAGCCACATTGTTGAAAACAGGTATAATATTTGCACATGTATTTTGTTCATCCTCAGCAATAGTTTTCCATTAATAAACATCCATACAAATATAAAATAATTAGAACATTTCTCACTCTGATGAATTGCTTCAACTATTGGGGTTTGCAAGAGTACAATTATATAACTATATATTGGGAAAGTTCCACAGTAATTTTGTGTTTTTCCCTTAGTACAGGCTCTTTCATTACTAGGCAATTGAAATCTAACGCCAAAGATAGATATACACACACACACACATACATACAAAAACACTCACATAAACAAATATAGATACTCTCACAAACATAGAAAAACACAAGAAATTGAACAAACACACACATATAAAAACACCAGAAATATTTTCACGTTTGTTGATTTTTTTTACTCTGTCATGTTTATCACATGAGGGAACACGCAGATTTTTGTCTCACAGAACCACTTAACACATCTTATAACTTATATTAATTGAAACAGGCAAATTTATCAGACCTTAAAATAGTGGCATTTCTTATTGGAGAAAGTACTAATCAGGTTTTTTAGTCTTTGTAATCGTCATTGTTTTATTAAAGCAAACAAAAAATATCTTATTCACAAACATTGGGATGACAACATTATTTTATTGAATTAGTGATACTTTTGAAGGCCTAAATAACGGCCAAATTATGGGCTGGATTACAAGTGGAGCAAAATCGATGGTTTTACCTTTTGTATGTATAATGCACAATCTGGTAATACTAGTGAATGGTTAATTTTTTTAATCAGAGCTTCTTAAAGTGAAGGTAAACTTTGATAAATGAAAGCCCTGTTTTTAAAAATACTATTAAAAACAGGGGCACTTTCATTCATCAAAGTTTAGAAAGCAGCCATTTTGTTTAAAAACAAGCCTTTCTTCTTTTCACAGCCAGAGCAGCTTCGACCACCCGGAGATCCTCTCTTCACACGTCAGCAATGACTAATCCGACTTTCTCCAATCACAGCTTTCCCCCCAGGGGAATCATTGTCTGAGGCCATGCCGTGATTGGAGGAAGCCGGATTAGTCATTGCTGACGTGTGAAGACAGGATCTCCGGGGGCAGGGGAAGCTTCTCCGGCTGTGAAGAGGAGAGAGGTAAGTTTTCAAACAAAACGGATGCTTTCTAAACTTTGATGAATGAAAGTGCCCCTATATTTAATAGTATTTTTAAAAACGGGGCTTTTATTCATCAAAGTTTACCTTTTACCTATACACTATACAGGCCCGATCGCTGGGGTAGGAGTCGGTGGGAGCCCCCAGATTGCTCAAAAGGTGGTTGATGGCTAGCGACAGCTCTGAAATGTTGTTAGCACTCAAGGGGTTAAGCAAGAAGCGTATTATGGCCTAGGCAAGCTAGGCACAGACCTAGGGCGGCACTTTGGAGGGGGAGGCACTATGCCTGGTGTTACGGTAAAAAAATTCTTACAAACAATAACCGTGCCTCTGCTCAAAGCCTGCTGCACTTGATCTATTCCTCAGAATTTTTTTATATTTAAAAACAGACTAATACAAGATAATAGTTTACAATTCTTTGGAAAATATTTATTTAAAAAATAAACATACAAACAGTTAACATCATATTTATTTTAGTTCTTATTTTAGTTCTATTACAAAGCTGAGAGCCGCGCAAGCATTTGAAGGGGCAGGCTTGTTCTGAGGGTTGATAATATACCTGTTCATCCTCAAGTGAAAACATTGGACTACTCAACGGTTAAAACTCCAATAACTTTATTAAAAAAAAGTTGAGTTTTAAGTCCGGTGAGCTGTATAGTGTTTTCACTTGAGGATCAAGTTTGGTACCATTCAATGTGAGAATCGGTGTGATGGAGCACTTAGGGGCCGACATCGCTATCATGGCAAAGTGAAGCCCCCAGTAGTTGACAAGCTTTCCATGCTTGTATTGTAGATTGTCAAACGGAGTGATGTCTTTTTGTAGTGGCAGATTGGGCACACATGTACAACACGCCGGAATAGCGATCACGTGACCCCAACTACGGGACTGAAGTGATGTGAAAGGAGACAATATGAGCCTACGCACACTCAACAGCCTTAATAGAATGAGCAATTCACTTACATTGAAGATGAAGGGACAAGCATATGCTGTTAAGAACATCAACAAATTGTAAGTCGGCCCGTGTATGTTAAAATATATATGGAGCTGTTCACACTAGGGCTTGTTTAAGTGACTAACCAATTATACCATAGCTTACTATTCTCTACATTGGGCCTGTAATAACACAGCACTGAGATTTTTAAAATTTTTGTATTCGCTCTCTAATATTCTTGTTAACCCTGTGAAATGCGCTAGAGGTTAAAGGGGTGAGTGGCAGCAAGTGAATACTGTATCACTGAACCCCTACTAGCAGTTAAAGGGGGTGGACAGGCTGCAAGTAAATACTTTTCATCTAACCCCCAACACAGTGCCTCTGCTCAAGTACAGCACTGTCTGTGCTAGTGGTTAAAGGGGAGGTGACAAACAAAAAAAACCTCAGATAAAATGTATTGGTTGTGATTTAATGTTTTCTAAACTGGCACTGAACTTATACTTTGCGTCAAATGCACTGTGCACTGTACACAACAATTCATATGCCTCCTCTCACAGTCTGATGAGAGAGTACAGTGTTTGACAACTGTGATAGTGGTTACAGAGAGCAGCACATCAACAAAGGCTAGAATCATATATATATATATATATATATATATATATATATATATATATATAAAATCGTCAACGAAAGAAAAGGCACTCACAGGACTTAATAAATATAAATTTTATTTGTATTTCCTCAATAAAGGTTCATTCAAAGTTTCAGTCCTCACAGGGACCTTTGTCAAGACTGTTTCTTAATCTGTGTGTGTGTGATACGTTCAGCGGTAATATATTTTTATATTATAATCCATTATTTGTGTCTAAAAACTTACACCCTAATATTCCAATTCTCTCAATGCAAGGAACTGGAAAAGATAGCATGGAGCAAAGTCAAAAGAAAATGATGTGATAAACAGGTTTGCTGATGTCATATATGGTGATCTACACCAGTTGACAACTCACAAGCAGGACCCTCTACCCATTCATCTATTTTATTATTGATTCTTGTAAATGTTGACATTGCATATTGCACCTATGTATAGATCTCTGTGGAATCTATTGGTACACTACAAATAAATTATAATAATATTTATGGCTTTAGAAAGAGTTTAGAAATTACACACACAAAAAGCCATTCAAAAAAGTTTTCACAGCTCTTGTAATGGATTGGAATATATCCCCAAATATTTTAACACAAAAAGCTGTATGTAAAAATCTGATAACAACATATTACAATAAACAGCAGAAAACTACTTCTACTGTGCAAAGTAAGGGGTTGATCAATAACATGCTTGTTAATAAAATTCAGAAGGAATAAATCAGATTAAAGACAAATCAACAGCTTTTGTTTTTCCATTACACTGATGCATAGAGACTGTCTGATTTAATTTGTTTAGCGCAGTTTCAAAGTGCTAAAAAGAACAGTAGACAGAAAGTGTTTCTGCCTGATCAGCAGCACATTAGACTGACATGTCTGTGGTATTGCCAGACTACTCTCTGGATAAGGCAAATTCACAGTACAGTTTACATCAATTTGTCTCAGTTCATGGATGTCAAATTATAAATATCTACCACAGACATTTGAATTATGCAGGACAAAATATAGGTCACTGACTCAGTGAGGATCAAAATCTAACTACAGAAAAGCTGAATCTGCAAACTCACAAAAATATCGCTTGTTTTTGCAATCTGCAAACCATATCATTGGATTTATTATAAATCAAAGATTGCTTTTTTGTGATTGCTAAGAATGCACAGTATATTACAAATGTATTGCTGTCTTTAAAAAGTAGATATTCATTTATATAACTGGAATTTCTTATTTATTTCTAGTTAGTTTCATATTACATCAAGTTTATGCAATATACTGCACTGCATATTAAACAGTAAAGAATGAACTAAGGACTATGCTGGTTCTCTTTGTCTTCTCTTTTCATATCACTTTGGTGTCATTACCCTGGATTCACTATCCAATTAAAAACTTAGTCTGACATATATTTTATGTTATTACATTGGTCTGAGCCACATTCTCTTCTAGAGCATTAATCTGTACTTAAAAAGTAAAAAGTTTTTGCTCTTGCGCTAACCCAACATGTTCAAGAAGCCGAACTTGGAATATCACGACCGCATTTATGTATTCCCCCATAGACTTCAACTGAGCACAAAAAGTGGGGTGGGGGGGGCTAACACCCAACAAGTTGCACAAACCCAATCGCATTTTCTAACCTGTTCTTCATATAGCAGAATATGTTCTATTTATTCTTAAATATATATATATATATATATATATATATATATATATATATATATATATATATATATATATATATATATATATGAGAAAGAGAGGGTGAGACAGCGCTGAATAATGGTCAGAAGACTTCAGTACAAACAAATAAATAAAATGAATGATTGTTAGTTAAACAACCATATATATCAGTCTCTCTTTGTGCTTAAAAAGCACGCCTTGGAAAGAACAATCAAAAGAATTATGATGTCATACAATGGTGACCGGTAGGTATAGCACTTACTAGAAAATACCTCAATCATATGAGGTAAGTTGCTGCATCTATCAGTGGGAACCTCCGGTAATATCTCATATCTGATCCAAAGATGAAGCTGTGTTAGTTCTTCTCCCCTTGGAGTATGGTGTGTAGGCTTGAAGAGGTAATCGTTAGGAGTTCCTCCGTGGGTCCAGCAGTTATGTAGAATGAGAAACACAAAGGGAGAAAATAGTGTAATACAGTTTTATTAAAGGAAAAAAAAAATATATATATATATATATATATATATATATATATACAGAGAGAAGTGCAATTTCTGTGTGTATATATATATATATATATATATATAAAACATGCCAAATGACCACTTACATTTAAAACCCTCAAACATATGAGGTATGAATAAGACCCATAAAACTCACATATGTACACAATAAAGTCCTTAGGGTGCTTCCAGGGAATCAGAATACCAATCAGATGTGAAAGAAGTCCTAAAAGGAGAACATCCAAGATATCTTAAAAGAGTTTATGTATATACAACACTAAAAAGGTGTAAACATAAAACAAAGTTCCAAGGAATAATCCCTTACGCATTTCAAAGGCTTAATATCCTTCTTCTTCAGAGGGTTCCGTATACTAATTACAAACATCCGATGGGATCTTTTAAAAGCAGGGCGGTGGCACACCCCCACCATACTGATTGGGTGGAGCTGGGTCATGTGATGGTGTATTACACTGGTGCGTGACGTAGTGACGCTGTCTGTGCATTCTATACACTATGGCAAGTCTAGAGGGACATGCGGTTACCGTAGCAATCAAAAAACATAGGTGAAACTGAAAATATGATATGTTCTAGTAGAGTGCAACATACAGGCATTGTTATGTACAATTAGATCCACAAACAACTATATACATGTGGTCTAGGAATGAAATTTAGAACATAAAGTCACGTCTATATAGATGGTCTGAAAGGGATCAACAGCTGCTGATGGCAACCGGAATATACAAATGAAATTGTGAGCATGAACATGCTATAATTGTATACAAGAAACTAATCTGTGATAATTATAAAAATCATAAATTATTGACCTAAAGATGTATAAGTAAATGTTTTAACTCTAAATATACAACTAGTAAATAAACAGATTGATCATATTGGTTATGTATCCAAAAGTAAGTAAGATGTGTTTTTAACAATGAATACATATAAATACACATGTTATTGTTTGCAAATCATAACAGATCATGCTTGTGGCAAATCTTTATACATATGAGTTAGGAATAAGGCTTAGAGAGGGTATTTACATCTAGAGTGCCACTTGAGGGACAGCAAGTGCATGGATAGTTTTTCTCATAGTAGGCAGAGAGTTCTCATATTCCTATTCCTATGTTATGTTTCCTATATTTGCTACATCAGAAAAAAGGATATATGAGACAATATAAGAAAATATAAAGTCTATGAATAGGATACAAAGGAATGTATATTTTTTCAATAATAGTACCCCACAGTTTTATATTGTCTAAAAATGATTATTACTTCAAAGGGCACATAGCAGAGTAGATGCGGAAAATACAAATCATAAATGTGAAGATAAAAATGTGTATGGGAGTTAGATAACATAAGGCTAGTGAGTCGATGCAGCAATCTTATATAGTATTCTAGCCCTTTAATCATTCAAGGAATGCTTCCAGATCAATGTCCTTATTGAGACCTTTTGGAGTCATAGTGTTTACTTGGTGAATCCAAAAGGTCTCATGTTTCCTTAGATGAAGTTCCTTGTTAACCCATTTAGGGGCCTTCTTAATATGTTCCAGGATAGTTCCTTTCAAGCACTTAGGGTCTCTATTATTACATGCTCTATAGTGGGCTGATAGACAGTGGGTTTTTTCTCCTCTTTCAATATTTCTAATGTGTTCAAGGAGCCTTTTCTTATATGGGCGTGTTGTGCACCCCGTATATTGTAGTTTGCAGCTACACTCCAAGAGATATACTACATTTTCAGCCCTACAATTAATAAGTGTAGTAATGTCATATGTTTTATTAGTCACTGTTGATGTTATTTGTTTAGTTGGTTTGTTCTCACTGTAGTGGTGAGCACATGCTATGCAGTTCAACCTGTTAAATTTAAAGAAACCGGTTGAGTTTGAGCCTACTCAATTCCCCATTTTTTATCCTTTTCCTTATTCCTTAATTTACTAGGGCTATTATAGACTTTAAGTTTATGTTCTTCCTGTATATTATCTGTGGTCCTTTTTTTGCCTATGTCCTTAAGTAGGGGATTTTGGATAATAATGTGCCAGTGCTTTCTGATAATTCTTTCTATATCTTTTGCCCCTGTGTTATAAGTGGTTATAAAAGTTACTCCCCCCTTTTTCTTATATCTCTTATGGTTGGTCTCACTGTTTCCTACTTTTAAGAGAGTGTCTCTATCCATATTATTTACTTTATTATATGCTTTAGTTAAAGTATGTTCATCATATCCCTTAGTTAGTAGTTTATTTTTAAGGAGGTCTGATTCTTTCTCAAAGTCACCATTTATTTAACAATTTCTCTTAAGTCTTTGAAATTCACTATAAGGAATGTTATTAATCCAGTTGGGGTGGTGTCCGCTTTTGGCGTTGAGATATCATTGCTATCAGTCATTTTTTTGTATAACTGTGCTAGAATTTTATCATCTTCCGAGAACAGAATTAGGTCAAGGAATTCTATTTCACGTTTACTAGATTTGTCTGTAAAACTTAGATTGAATTCATTTTGATTAATGTACACTAGAAAGTTTTGTAATTCAATATCATCCCCTCCCCATATGACTATAATATCATCTATAAATCTAGACCATGTTATTATCTGTGTCTGGTGGGGATTATTGTTCCAAATACAGTATTCCTCCCAGAGCCCCATGCACAGATTGGCGTAACTGGGGCCGAATTTCGTCCCCATGGCAGTTCTGCCAATCAGTAAATATAACTCTTCATTAAATGGACAGTATACACTCATTTTCATATAACTTCATTTAATAGACACTAGTATAAAGAATAAGATGCACAGATACTGATATAAAAATCCAGTATAAAACTGTTTAAAAACTTACTTAGAAGCCCTCAGTTTAGCTCTCTTGAAAAGGTAGCTAGAAAACCCACTGCAAGAGGCAAATAAGACACTCCCCCCCCCCCCCTTTTTTTTCATATGAAAATATCCTTTATACAAGCAGGAGCAAGCTGGAGTAGGTAGCTGACAGTATTCTCATAAAACTTTGGGGCTTGGTTAGGAGTCTTAAAATCAGAGCAATGTTATTGAAAAATAAGCAAAATTATACATTTTTTAAAAACAAAAAACTTTATGGGCTATATAATCTACAAAACATTTCTGCAAAGAAAAAATGAGTGTATAATGTCCCTTTAAATCTGAAGTAATTTTTCTCCAGAATGAATTTAATGGATTCAGAAATAAAACCTTTCTTTTTATTTGTAAGGTTTGTTGACTTATTGAGCCAGTATTTGATTATCTCTTGACCCATTTGGTGTGGTATGTTGGTGTATAGTGCACTCACATCTAAAGTGAGCCACCTGTAATTTTCTTTTCATCCTATTAGTGATAATTTCTCTATGAAGTGGGGAGTGTCACTGATGTAAGCCTTCATGGTCAGTACTATGGGCTGAAGGAATGAGTCTACATATTCAGACAATTTGGTGGTTAAAGATTCAATCCATCAAATAATAGGCCTGCCCGGCGAATTGGTCTGATCCTTGTGGATATTGGGCAGGTGATAATTTTTTTTGCTATTTTTGGTGTGTTTTGGTCCAGGAATTTGGGTTCCTGATTGTTTAGAACTCCTTCGAATTTGGCTGTATCTAGAATGCTTTTATAAGTTTTTAAGAAAATAGGGGTTGGTCCTCCTGGATTTCTCTATATGTTTTCTCATCTAATAGTAGTCTTTCAGCTTCATTTATGCTCTGTCCTGGACTACAATGCTACCCCCCTTATCTCACGAATGACAATGTCTTTGTTGTCTTTAAGTTGATTAAAAATCATTTTTTCTTTTTTAGTTAAATTATCATTCTTTACTTTATGATTACGGCAGAGATTATTCAAATCTTCCTGAACCAATTGGGAAAACACTGGAATGCAATTTCCCTTAGATTGAATGGGAAAAAAGACGATGCTGGTTTAAATTTAGTGTGGGGTTTAAAATTTGTTTTACTTGTACATTCTTGCTCTTGAATTGTAATTTCTATGTAATTTCTGATATTATCCTCTTCTATGAATAGTTGTTCCAATGTTATTTAATGTATCTAAATCATGGTCATCTAGATCTTCAATTTTGGTATTACCCAAGATTTTTAAACAATCTTTATTGACCTTTTTTAAGTGTCTGGACAATGTTAGTTTTATTATAAACTTGTGAGTGTCCACAAACAGATCAAATGAACTTGGATCTTTCTTGGGGGCAAAAGATAATCATTTCATAAGGATTTCTTTATCTATAGTTGTTAGTGTTTTAGCAGATAGATTAAAGATTTTAACAGTTTCCCCCTGATTTAAATTCTCTATACCTTTGTTGATTTTATTCCTTTTAGTTTTTTTGCGTTGGACCACTCTTCCTGCTCTACATCCTCTTCTTCTTCTTCCCCCTTCCTCTTTTTTGTGGGTGGGATTTTTGTTGCCAATTTGTTCGAATTGGTGGGGGCCCCTGATATACTTGTGGGTCTCTCTGTAGGTGTGTTGTATAATTCTATCTGGCCTGATATTGTTGGAGTTTTGGGTTTGAGTATATTGGTTTATCTAGGAATTGGTTGTTGCAATAATGTGGCCTTGGAGATGTTTGCTGTGGTCTAAAAAATGTTTGTCTCGTCAATTCTCTCCTCCTCTTCTGTCACTAAGCCTAATTGTTGTGATACTCTTTGATTTTCTACTTTATTAAGTTTCACTAACTGATTTTCCCTCAATAATTTCTCTTTATTTTTATTTTTAACCTGACTCTCAAATCTTTTGATCTTATTCATATTTTCTAGATCTAATTCTTTATAGTAAATGTCTCCTTTGAAGGCATTAAGCTTCTGTCTAATATCAGTTTTCTGTTCAGTATTTGATTAGAATGTTAATAAGTCAGTGTAAAATGATTTCATGTGACCAATCATCTTGACAGGCACTGTAGACGTGATTTTACGTTCTAAATTTCATTCCTAGACTACATGTATATAGTTGTTTATGGATCTAATTGTACATAACAATGCCTGTATGTTGCACTGTACCAGAACATATCATATTTTTAGTTTCAGCTATGTTTTTTGGTTGCTACGGCAACTACATGTCCGATAACATCTAGAGAGTTCAAGGAGCACGTCACTCTTTTTTTAACAATTTCTTTTAAGTCTTTGAAATTGACTATAAGGAATGTTGTTAATCCAGTTGGGGTGGTGTCCGCTTTTGGCGTTGAGATATCCATTGCTATCAGTCATTATTTTGTATAACTGTGTTAGACTTGTATCATCTTGCGAGAACAGAATTAGGTCAAGGAATTCTATTTCACGTTTACTAGATGTGTCTGTAAATCTTAGATTGAATTCATTTTGATTAATGTACACTAGAAAGTTTTGTAATTCAATATCATCCCCTCCCCATATGAATATAATATCATCTATAAATTTAGACCATGTTATTATCTGTGTCTGGTGGGGATTATTGTTCCAAATACAGTATTCCTCCCAGAGCCCCATGCACAGATTGGCGTAACTGGGGCCGAATTTCGTCCCCATGGCAGTTCCGCCAATCAGTAAATAGAACTCTTCATTAAAGGGACAGTATACACTCATTTTCATATAACTTCATTTAATAGACACTAGTATAAAGAATAAGATGCACAGATACTGATATAAAAATCCAGTATAAAACTGTTTAAAAACTTAGAAGCCCTCAGTTTAGCTCTGTTGAAAAGGTAGCTGGAATGCCCACTGCAAGAGGCAAATAAGACACTCCCCCCCCCCCCTCACCTTTTTTTTTCATATGAAAAGACCCTTTACACAAACAGGAGCAAGCTGGAGTAGGTAGCTGACAGTATTCTCATAAAACTTTGGGGCTTTGTTAGGAGTCTGAAAATCAGAGCAATGTTATTGAAAAATAAGCAAAACTATACATTTATTAAAAACAAAAAACTTTATGGGCTATATAAATAGATCATCTACAAAATATTTATGCAAAGAAAAAATGAGTGTATAATGTCCCTTTAAATCTGAAGTAATTTTTCTCCAGAATGAATTTAATAGATTCAGAAATAAAACCTTTCTTTTTATCTGCAAGGTTTGTTGACTTATTGAGCCAGTATTTGATTATCTCTTGACCCATTTGGTGTGGTATGTTGGTCTATAGTGCACTCACATCTAAAGTGAGCCACCTGTAATTATCTTTTCATCCTATTAGTGATAATTTCTCTATGAAGTGGGGAGTGTCACTGATGTAAGCCTTCAGGGTCAGTACTATGGGCTGAAGGAATGAGTCTACATATTCAGACAATTTGGTGGTTAAAGATTCAATCCATCAAATAATAGGCCTGCCCAGTGAATTGGTCTGATCCTTGTGGATATTGGGCAGGTGATAATTTTTTTTTGCTATTTTTGGTGTGTTTTGGTCCAGGAATTTGGGTTCCTGATTGTTTAGAACTCCTTCAACTTTGGCTGTATCTAGAATGCTTTTATAAGTTTTTTAAAAAATAGGGGTTGGTCCTCCTGGATTTCTCTATATGTTTTCTCATCTAATAGTAGTCTTTCAGCTTCATTTATGTAAGAGGCTCTGTCCTGGACTACAATGCTACCCCCCTTATCTCACGAATGACAATGTCTTTGTTGTCTTTAAGTTGCTTAAAAATCATTTTTTCTTTTTTAGTTAAATTATCATTCTTTACTTTATGATTACGGTAGAGATTATTCAAATCTTCCTGAAACAATTGGGAAAACACTGGAATGCAATTTCCCTTAGATTGAGTGGGAAAAAAGACGATGCAAGGTTTAAATTTAGTGTGGGGTTCAAAATTTATTTTACTTGTACATTCTTGCTCTTAAATTGTAATTTCTGTGTAATTTCTGATATTATCCTCTTCTATGAATAGTTGTTCCAATGCTGTTAATGTATCTAAATCATGGTCATCTAGATCTTCAATTTTGGTATTACCCAAATTTTTTAAACAATCTTTTTTGACCTTTTTAAAGTATCTGGACCATGTTAGTTTTATTATAAACTTGTGAGTGTCCACAAACAGATCAAATGAACTTGGATCTTTCTTGGGGGCAAAAGATAATCCTTTCATAAGGATTTCTTTCTCTATAGTTGTTAGTGTTTTAGCAGATAGATTAAAGATTTTAACAGTTTCCCCCTGATTTGAATTCTCTATATCTTTGTTGATTTTATTCCTTTTAGTTTTTTTGAGTTGGACCACTCTTCCTGCCCTACATCCTCTTCTTCTTCCCCCTTCCTCTTTTTTGTGGGTGGGATTTCTGTCGCCAATTTGTTCGAGTTGGTGGGGGCCCCTGATATACTTGTGGGTCTCTCTGTAGGTGTGTTGTATAATTCTGTCTGGCCTGATATTGTTGGTTGTTTGGGTTTGAGTATATTGGTTTATCTAGGAATTGATTGTTGCAATAATGTGGCCTTGGAGATGTTTGCTGTGGTATAAAAAATGTTTGTCTCATCAATTCTCTCCTCCTCTTCTGTTACTAAGCCTAATTGTTGTAATATTTTTGGATTTTCTACTTTATTAAGTTTTACTAACTGATATTCCCTCAAAAATTTCTCTAGATCTAATTCTTTATAGTAAATGTCTCCTTTGAAGGCATTACGCTTCTGTCTAATATAAATTATCTGTTCAGTATTTGATTAGAATGTTAATAAGTCAGTGTAAATAATATCATGTGACCAATCATCTTGACAGGCACCGTAGACGTTACTTTACGTTCTAAATTTCATTCCGAGACCACATTTATATAGTTGTTTATGGATCTAATTGTACATAACAATGCCTGTATGTTGCACTCTACTAGAACATATCATATTTTTAGTTTCACCTATGTTTTTTGGTTGCTACGGCAACTGCATGTCTGATAACATCTAGAGAGTTCAAAGAGCACCGTCACTATTTTTTTAATAATTTCTCTTAAGTCTTTGAAATTGACAATAAGGAATGTTGTTAATTCAGTTGGGGTGGTGTCCGCTTTTGGCGTTGAGATATCCATTGCTATCAGTCATTTTTTTGTATAACTGTGTTAGAATTTTATCATCTTCCGAGAACAGAATTAGGTCAAGGAATTCTATTTCACGTTTACTAGATTTGTCTGTAAAACTTAGATTGAATTCATTTTGATTAATGTACACTAGAAAGTTTTGTAATTCAATATCATCCCCTCCCCATATAACTATAATATCATCTATAAATCTAGACCATGTTATTATCTGTGTCTGGTGGGTATTATTGTTCCAAATACAGTATTCCTCCCAGAGCCCCATGCACAGATTGGCGTAACTGGGGCCGAATTTCGTCCCCATGGCAGTTTCGCCAATCAGTAAATAGAACTCTTCATTAAAGGGACAGTATACACTCATTTTCATATAACTTCATTTAATAGACACTAGTATAAAGAATAAGATGCACAGATACTGATATAAAAATCCAGTATAAAACTGTTTAAAAACTTACTTAGAAGCCCTCAGTTTAGCTCTGTTGAAAAGGTAGCTGGAAAGCCAACTGCAAATGGGAAATAAGACACTTTCCCCCCCTCACCCTTTTTTTTCATATGAAAAGACCCTTTACACAAACAGGAGCAAGCTGGAGTAGGTAGCTGACAGTATTCTCATAAAACTTTGGGGCTTGGTTAGGAGTCTGAAAATCAGAGCAATGTTATTGAAAAATAAACAAAATTATACATTTTTTAAAAACAAAAAACTTTATGGGCTATATAAATAGATCATCTACAAAACATTTATGCAAAGAAAAAATGAGTGTATAATGTCCCTTTAAATCTTAAATAATTTTTCTCCAGAAGGAATTTAATGGATTCAGAAATAAAACCTTTCTTTTTATCTGCAAGGTTTGTTGACTTATTGAGCCAGTATTTGATTATCTCTTGACCCATTTGGTGTGGTATGTTGGTGTATAGTGCACTCACATCTAAAGTGAGCCACCTGTAATTATCTTTTCATCCTATTAGTGATAATTTCTCTATGAAGTGGGGCGTGTCACTGATGTAAGCCTTCAGGGTCAGTACTATGGGCTGAAGGAATGAGTCTACATATTCATACAATTTGGTGGTTAAAGATTCAATCCATCAAATAATAGGCCTGCCCGGCGAATTGGTCTGATCCTTGTGGATATTGGGCAGGTGATAATTTTTTTTTCTATTTTTGGTGTGTTTTGGTCCAGGAATTTGGGTTCCTGATTGTTTAGAACTCCTTCAAATTTGGCTGTATCTAGAATGCTTTTATAAGCTTTTAAGAAAATAGGGGTTGGTCCTCTTGGATTTTTCTATATGTTTTCTCATCTAATAGTAGTCTTTCAGCTTAATTTATGTAAGAGGCTCTGTCCTGGACTACAATGCTACCCCCCTTATCTCACGAATGACAATGTCTTTGTTGTCTTTAAGTTGTTTAAAAATCATTTTTCTTTTTTATTTAAATTATCATTCTTTACTTTATGATTACGGCAGAGATTATTTAAATCTTCCTGAACCAATTGGGAAAACACTGGAATGCAATTTCCCTTAGATTGAGTGGGAAAAAAGACGATGCTGGTTTAAATTTAGTGTGGGGTTCAAAATTTATTTTACTTGTACATTCTTGCTCTTGAATTGTAATTTCTATGTTATTTCTGATATTATCCTCTTCTATGAATAGTTGTTCCAATGTTATTAATGTATCTTAATCATGGTCATCTAGATCTTCAATTTTGGTATTACCCAAGTTTTTAAAAAAATCTTTTTTGACCTTTTTAAAGTGTATGGACAATGTTAGTTTTATTATAAACTTGTGAGTGTTCACAAACAGGTCAAATGAACTTGGATCTTTCTTGGGGGCAAAAGATAATCCTTTCCTAAGGATTTCTTTCTCTATAGTTGTTAGTGTTTTAGCAGATAGATTAAAGATTTTAAGTTTCCCCCTGATTTGAATTCTCTATATCTTTGTTGATTTTATTCCTTTTAGTTTTTTTGAGTTGGACCACTCTTCCTGCCCTACATCCTCTTCTTCTTCCCCCTTCCTCTTTTTTGTGGGTGGGATTTCTGTCGCCAATTTGTTCGAGTTGGTGGGGGCCCCTGATATACTTGTGGGTCTCTCTGTAGGTGTGTTTTATAATTCTGTCTGGCCTGATATTGTTGGTGTTTTGGGTTTGAGTATATTGATTTATCTAGGAATTGGTTGTTGCAATAATGTGGCCTTGGAGATGTTTGCTGTGGTCTAAAAAATGTTTGTCTCATCAATTCTCTCCTCCTCTTCTGTTACTAAGCATAATTGTTGTGATACTCTTTGATTTTCTACTTTATTAAGTTTCACTAACTGATATTCCCTCAAGAATTTCTCTTTATTTTTATTTTTAACCTGACTCTCAAATCTTTTAATCTTATTCATATTTTCTAGATCTAATTCTTTATAGTAAATGTCTCCTTTGAAGGCATTAAGCTTCTGTCTAATATCAGTTATCTGTTCAGTATTTGATTAGAATGTTAATAAGTCAGTGTAAAATTATATCATGTGACTAATCATTTTGACAGGCACTGTAGAGGTGACTTTAAGTTCTAAATTTCATTCCTAGACCACATGTATATAGTTGTTTGTGGATCTAACTGTACATAACAATGCCTGTATGTTGTACTCTACCAGAACATATCATATTTTTAGTTTCACCTATGATTTTTGGTTGCTACGGCAACTGCATGTCCAATAACATCTAGAGAGTTCAAGGAGCACCGTCACTATTTTTTTAACAATTTCTCTTAAGTCTTTGAAATTGACTATAAGGAATGCTGTTAATCCAGTTGGGGTGGTGTCCGCTTTTGGCGTTGAGATATCCATTGCTATCAGTCATTTTTTTTGTATAACTGTGTTAGAATTGTATCATCTTGCGAGAACAGAATTAGGTCAAGGAATTCTATTTCACTTTTACTAGATTTGTCTGTAAAACTTAGATTGAATTCATTTTGAATAATGTACACTAAAAAGTTTTGTAATTCAATATCATCCCCTCCCCATATGACTATAATATCATCTATAAATCTAGACCATGTTATTATCTGTGTCTGGTGGGGATTATTGTTCCAAATACAGTATTCCTCCCAGAGCCCCATGCACAGATTGGCGTAACTGGGGCTGAATTTCGTCCCCATGGCAGTTCTGCCAATCAGTAAATAGAACTCTTCATTAAAGGGACAGTATACACTCATTTTCATATAACTTCATTTAATAGACACTAGTATAAAGAATAAGATGCACAAATACTGATATAAAAATAAAGTATAAAACTGTTTAAAAACTTAGAAGCCCTCAGTTTAGCTCTGTTGAAAAGGTAGCTGGAATGCCCACTGCAAGAGGCAAATAAGACACTCCCCCCCCCCTCACCTTTTTTTTCATATGAAAAGACCCTTTACACAAACAGGAGCAAGCTGGAGTAGGTAGCTGACAGTATTCTCATAAAACTTTGGGGCTTGGCTAGGAGTCTGAAAATCAGAGCAATGTTTTTGAAAAATAAGCAAAACTATACATTTATTAAAAACAAAAAACTTTATGGGCTATATAAATAGATCATCTACAAAACATTTATGCAAAGAAAAAATGAGTGTATAATGTCCCTTTAAATCTGAAGTAATTTTTCTCCAGAATGAATTTGATGGATTCAGAAATAAAACCTTTCTTTTTATCTGCAAGGTTTGTTGACTTATTGAGCCAGTATTTGATTATCTCTTGACCCATTTGGTGTGGTATGTTGGTGTATAGTGCACTCACATCTAAAGTGAGCCACCTGTAATTATCTTTTCATCCTATTAGTTATAATTTCTCTATGAAGTGGGGAGAGTCACTGATGTAAGCCTTCAGGGTCAGTACTATGGGCTGAAGGAATGAGTCTACATAGATAGTTAGATGTTAGAAGCGCCAAAGGCAGGTGCGATAAGTCTAATTTATCTCTTTATGTAAATAGGAAGCATACATGTAGTTTAATATAGGTCAAAGTATTAAAAATATACAATATGCATATAAATGGTGTAATACAATAAAACAATAAACTGGTGGATCCACCTAGCTAACAGTTAAGATAAACTAAAATGCACAAACACTGGGCTAGTATATGTTCATTAGGACTCTGGACTGATATGTGTGCTTCAAAGGAAGCTGGACCACACGTGTTACGGTGCGAATGTGAAAAAGTTAAAAAATTAAAAATGGGGGGGGGCGGAGCCAACTGGGAAGCTGATGGGTCGCACATTTCAGGAGCTCCGGATACTACTAATTTATAGATCTAGTGACCCTGCACGCTTCTAAATCGGTCCCACTATGAAAATTTACTGACATGACTGACCTTGGCACCTATTCCCAAAATTTATAATACTGCTCTGATGAAACTACGCATGTATCGGGAGAAAACTGTCTACAAGCGGCTTGGGGAGCCGCCATCTTAGGGCCTGCATAGTGTCTACGGGGACGACAGAGGCTTACTGACGGCGACTGTGCTACTCCTAAACCTGACGACTGCTGCCAAACTCCAACATGGATACCGCAGAGTGCATTATGAAAGAGATCCACTGTTTTTTGAATAGCTGCCAAGAGGTGCTTGCGGGCTTTGTGGTGTCTGCGCCACGGCAGTCAGAGACAGCGCCCAGTGCCTACCTTTACCGCGCTCCCGCTGTTACTGAGATACCCAAGGGGGAGGATGCTCTGGGGCCCCGGCGTACCTCTCTCACTCGCTTTCATCTCCAGGTCACTCTGGGAGCGGAGAGCGCGATGGCGGTGGCACAACCAAACAAGCAAGAAAATGGAGGCAGGTTGCCGAAAGCTGCACGCTGTACACCTCTGGACACTGTAAGTGCTGTTGGGGGCTCATCGGCTCTGGCGGATCGAGACCTCCTAGCTTGGTACCATCTATCCTCTGGTGTGGCCTTCGGAGATATCTTTGACAAGTGGCAAACTAGCCGGATGGATAAGAAATCAGCCCAAAATGTACATTACTTTATCTATGATCCCTCTCTTGAGTTGAGGACACTGGTAGGGACTTTGGCTTTGCATGAAAGACTAGGAGTGGGCTAAAAATCTCCTTTAATAAATCCATTGCAATGTGAAAGGGAAACAATGTGGTTTTGCGATCAACCAATATCACCACTTCAAGATGGACCTATTAATGTTATACCAAAGTTTAATGCTCTGATGCAGTTACTTAATCTTCTTTCCGTTATTGCAATTTCCATGTTTAGCTATAGTAATATATTTATGGAGACCCTGTCTCTGTGTTGCTAGGCACCGCACTTATTGTTAATGTACAGACTGTTCACGGCAAGACCACGGTGACCTCTTTAAGTATATATTCAAGGTCTAGATTGCATTATAGAGCTATTGTTTGATATAGTTCATCATGCTGGATTGTCTCGCCCACATAAGTGCTATTCCCTTGCCTGCTTCTGTTTAAGGTTTATTATGATTAATGCTAGGGGAACCTTTTCCACAGCAGGTGGAGCTTGGACTTCACTGAATTTCTTTTTCTGAGTTATTCCTACCACTTTTCCCTCTCATAATATACAGCATCAGATGCATGTATGTCTATTTAAAGATATTCTATGTTAAGGTGCTGTGTTGTGTATGTAGAATGTTGATATGAGTAATGATCGCGCTACACATACACTTGACAAAAGATGGAAATGTACAGCTCTCCAGCTGCTTTGGCCCGTAGTACCTGAATTTGTCGTACTGGACAATAGCATATGCCATACCTCGATCATAAATACACAAGTCTCCCCTGATAGTAGATAGCTATTAATGTTCCCTCTAGAGGCCATCTCTTTAGCCTGACAAAGATAAAAATAACATATTATGATGTCAAAGAGAGTACCCTTTATATAGATATATATGTATACACATATGTGTTTTTACTCCCCTCACTCCCTTCACAGTTAATGGTCACTTATAGCTACACTAAAGCTTGATATGCTGATCTCTACCACTTTAAATGTTTTTAAGACGTGAGTGTCTGCGGCCGGGATACTCTGTCCTTCTCATGTTTAGCTTTATAGACGGGATCTGCATCACATATATAGATGGGAGACCAAATAGTAAGTAGGGGAATACCAATTTTCACCATTATTCCCACAATTACAACCATACCCCGTGCCCTACTAAGTCTATTACCTTTGGCCCATTTGCTTAACACTCCAATTAACATATAGCCCTTGCCTAAATGACATCAACAATTCAGTAAAAAGGCCTAGAATATATATACACAGCTTTCTTTATATAGTTTTTAGAGCAGGCAGGTCCTGCATCATTGTCATTCCCTTTTATGTGATATAGCGCCTTACTTAAATATTTGGTCTAACATACTCAATTTACCACCTCCCCCCCCCCCCCCCACCTTAATATATCTCCTATTTCAGGAGAGTGAATTATGTGGTTTCTCTACCCAATACCACACCTTATTTCTCCTTTTTATAAATATGTCTTGCACTATAAACTTATATTGGCACTACATTTCCTCCAAGCAGAGCAAGATTGTTTAGTATTATTTTCCTTTCTCACAAATAATGTTTTCCTAAGCAAGTCTTATATAACTATTGAGCTTACACTGAGGTTTACCTTGTTGCTATATATCTCTAAATAGCTCTTATACTATTACTTAATTTATGTTTGATATTTACCTGGTTATTTACAATATATCCCAAGTATAGCTTTAAAAAACATAAAACAGAGGTTCTTCATTAGGGGCTCATGAGTGGCCCTATCACATCACTGCTTACCTGCCCTATACTGTACTACAACATCTTGGCGGTCTCTATATGGCCACTTACACCTTGCAGCAGGTTTAATGTTTGAACAGAGTTTCTTGTTTATAGCTAATAGGTAATCTGTCATTTAACTATACTATGCACCTAGGTGACCTTGTCTTGGCAGTTTACTCTGTAACAATTTATTTTTCTTTTCATTATGTATGGAAAAGCAATACTTGTTGTTTGGTAAAGAACCTCAATAAAAATTTGTTTAAAAAAAAAAAAAAAAAAATTAAAAATGAAAAAATTTAAAAATGTGACAAAAATGTAACAAAAAATGCAACAGAAAGAAACAGAATGGGTTTCAAAAAATAGTGGTGTCAAAAAATATATCAGTTAGTGTCAAAAAATAGGTGATATCCAAAAGTATATAGGTGTCACAATCCTGCTAGAAGTTATAATCCAAGAGCAAAATGCACAAAAAAGGTTAAACACAAACTTGTTTCCTAGTGGTGAGAAGTGTCGTGGTGTAGTATATTTATTTCCTGGTAGTGAAAATCTTGTGATGGTTGTCCTATTGGTCTTAGTCCTCCATTACTGATAATGTCCTGTAAAAGTAAAATGACATGTACAAAACTGTCCAAACTAGTGTTAGAAGATTGGAAAAGAGCTTACCAGCTGCTTGTCAACGTGTTTCGGCCCATGTGGGCCTTTATCAAGACTGGTATTGTTTGTAAGCTGGCAGCTTTATATACCCTATTTACAATTGAAGTCAATTAGGGCTGGTGAAAAACCGGAAGTGGGAAAAACCGGAAGTCCTGCAAAGTTCGTTTTAACAAATTATTTCTTTATCCTTCCAGATGTGAATACATACGAATATTAATCATATATATATGCAATATAGTAAAATACAAATATGAGTCTTATCTTCAAACTTACTTATGTTCTACTAATGTGCATTACGATTTTGGTGGCCAGTGATTAGGTGCAGACTCTCTAGATTCTTTAGTCTGATTGGTCTTTGTCTTTTGTTTATATGTCAGACAACAGCTGATTGTTTAGAGCTGCACAGAGGGTGCGTGTGTACTTGTCACATCATTATTTTAAAAGCCGTTTCTTATACATATACATGGGCGCTTCAATTACTGTTTAGCGATGTCTAAACTCTTCAGTGCACATTTGTAACTAAACATGTTTTAGACTTATATAAATGATTTATATGAATATGAGTATTAATCATTAAGAGAAATGACAGGTGCTATATACATATATCCGTTTCAGTTGCAAAGTTCATTCATTTTCATTTATATTCTAACGGGCAGTTCTACTTTATTCAAAACTGCATATATATTCTTGAACAGCTTCTAGTTCAGCATATACTAATTTTTTGGGCAGCTAGTCCAATATTAACAGGTGTTATCCTGTTGTGAACGGCTTTTTGTTTTGTTTAGCCGCATAATTGTCATATCCACTACGAACAGTTTGGCTTCTGATTGGCTTGTTTTTTACCAGAAACGGAGCCTAATTGGCCCTCGTACTATGTTTACACATCGCAGCTGATCGCTGGAAAAGTCTTGTTGTGTGTAGTGTTCGGGTTATTGAAGATGCCAGAATCTGACATGCTACAACTAGAGGTTTATAAAACCTCAATCTTTAATGCTGTCACGCTGTAGTAGGGAATAATAAATGGACATATGTAGAACTGGCACTGAATTCTATGTGTTCTTGTAATCGATTCAGCTCTTTTAATAAATGCTTATATTGAATTCTATAACAAGGGGGAACAGAGGTATATTTTATCAGTGTATGTAAATGTAAAGATATAAATAGAAAATAAAAATATATATTCATAAAAAATATATAAAAATATCACATATATATAAAAAAGCAACATATGTATAAACAATATATATAAACAATTAGCAACATACATATAAATTTTTTTAGGGATAAGTGTCTCATTAGACTTATGTGGTCTTAGGGGAGAGAATAGAGTGGATTAGGAATCTAGCATGTTACATGCCATTCTATGTGACTCTTTGGCTAGTCATCTTAAGAATCTAGCATGTTTCATGCCATTCTATGTGGCTGTATGGCTAGTCATCCTAAACTATGAGGAAAAAACGATGGATCGACCTACTAGTCTTGAGAGCTGGAAAGTAGGGTTCGGACTGCTAGTCCCGCTTAAAGAACAATAAAGGGGATTGGAACTAACGTGGAGAAACTGGGTCGCTCCTATTTTTAAAAAGGGTCTTAAATTGTGATCTGTGGGTCTTATCACAGATCTAAGTGTGTACTGTTTAGGAACTTTCAGCCTAAAAAATAATAAATAATAATTACAAAGTGTCTGGGAATAAGTACAATCTGAGAGTTATGTTTCTGATTGTGCTGGTTCCTTATTGGAAACTTCAACCTAAAAGTTCTCAGCCAAAAGAATATCAGCCTAAAAGGTTGAAGATGTCAGGGATATAGGGCAGTACTGTTTGTGTAACTAATCCCCTGGATCTTATCAGTTCCTTTGCTTGCGATGAATAATGATATCCCTTAAAATTAGGGTATATGTAGCTAGAAGGGAGAGGATCTATTAATGAATCTTAAAGACTTATTCCAAATCATATTTTAAAATATTATTCCAAAAACTTATTTTAAAAACTTATTTTAAAACATATTCTTCCAGAACTTGTTTTAAATATTATTCCAAAATCTTATTTTAAAAAACATATTTTCAGTGCATATAGACGACTTTAAGGTGTTAACCTTCTAAGTCAGTCTAAGGGAATGCCATATCAATATAGAACTAGTGGTAGAGTTCAGAAATGTAGACTCCTTGGATCTATGATCTTATAAGAGGTTGTTTCCCATAAGAGAGGAGAAAAGGGAGTCTTACAGTTCGACTCTATGATTGACTAGATAATTAACTTCAGAGTAGGTAAAGCAGGATCTTGTATGTTGACCCTACTTGAATGGGTGCTGATTTAATCAGCAGCAACTGATAGGTTTAAAATACTAACACCTATGGATTTACTTCTTGTGTAATCTATATATTCTTAAGATATCTATCATGGTTCAAAAAGGTATGAGGGATTTGAATTGAAAGAGGGATTAAATTTAATGGGTGGAATGTATCTATGGAATATGTCATGTCATCATGATTCTTGGATTCGATATCTTGAAGGAGTTGACGCTTCCTCATTTATTGTGAATAAAGTTCTTTAGGTCTTAGTCATTTGAATCCAAATGTCAAGAGAGGATCAAACCATGGGATTAATTATCGGATTAATTACTTGCGGGGGTTGGGTCAAATTCCAACTTCTGTATAACATATGCACATATTAGTAAGATTAAACATATATGTGTATCACTTAAACGAAATTGAGAAGGTGCGCTAGATCTTTTTTGTTGTTAAGTCCTTTGGGGTATAGGCAGTCTAGTTGGAATATCCATCTCGATTCTGCTGACAGTAGCTTCTTCTCGAAATCACCGCCTCTCCAATTCTTTTTGATCTTCAGTATACCCCAAAACTTGACATCTTTTAGATTACCTTGAAGTTTAATTGTGAAGTGGTTATAGAGGGGAGTTTCTTTGCTATGTTTTTCTATTGCTAGTAGATGTTCTCGTATTCGGTCTTTCAGACATCTCGATGTTTGCCCCACATACTGTAGTCTGCAAGGGCATTCTATTAAATAGACTATTCCCTTATCACTACATTGTATAAGGTCTTTGATTTTAAAGGATTCTTGTTTATAGTTGGAATGAAATTCTGTCGTCTTTTTACCACATTTGCAGGCCTTACACCTGGGACATGGAAAGAAGCCTTTGATGCTTTTACCATAGATATCATTTGTCTTTCCATTTTTATTATGCTGTACACTTGGTACTAGCCTGTTTTTTAGATTGTTGGTTTTTCTATAGACAAATTTTGGTCTTTCAGGTAATTTATCTCCAATGATTTCATCTTCTTTTAGCAGTGCCCAATGTTTGGTAAAGATGTTCTCTATAATATGTCTGTTGCTGCTAAATTCGGTGATCATTGGTACATTTAGTGCTTCATTTTCGTTGATATGTTTGTTATGACTTCTATATCTTAAGAGCTCTTTCCTCTCTATTTTCCTTACTTCTTCAAGTTTTTGATCTTGGAGGTTTTCATCATATCCCCTTTCTATGAATTTATTTTTCATTTGTTTAGCTTGATCCTCCCACTTTTCTGGATCGGAGCAATTCTTCCGAATCCTCAAGAACTGTCCCTTTGGGATGTTCTCTTTCCATCTCTGGTGGTGACAGCTCAAATTATGAATATAATTGTTGCTGTCAACCTCTTTAAAAAATGTCGAGGTGCTCCATTTTCCACTTGCTACTTCGATCCTCAGGTCTAGGAAATTGATCCCTTTTGTACTAAATTCATGTGTGAATTTTAGATTATACTCATTCCTGTTTATCACCTCTATCGTGTACTCAAGGTCTTCAGTTGTCCCTTTCCAAACAATGAGGATGCCATCAATATACCTTTGGTAGAGGACCAGGTCCGCGCTCGCTGGGCAAGAGTCCCAAAAAACCTCTTCCCATCTACCCATATAGAGGTTAGCGTAACTCGGCGCGAACCTAGTCCTCATAGCCATTCCACATATCTGTTTGTAATATCTATCTTCATTACAAAAATAATTGTGGGACAGGATGTATTGTATACTATCCAGTATGAATGTGCTTTGTTCTTCTGGCATCTCTGGATCCTTCTCCAAATAGTATTTTATTGTTTCTAATCCTTCCTTGTGTGGAATGCTCGTATATAACGAGGCTACATCACACGTTGGGAGAATATATCCCTCCTCCCATGTGTTCTCCTCCAATATGTTCAATACCTGTGTGGAATCTTTCAGGAATGACGGAAGTTGTCTTACATATTTTTGTAGTATTTTATCCACATACTCTGAAAGATTACTGGTAAGTGAGCCTATCCCCGATACAATTGGTCTCCCTGGGAGATTCTGGAGGCTCTTATGGATTTTGGGTAGGTGATATAATACTGGGGTGATTGGATGTTTGATGTTGATGTATCTAAATTCCTTCTCATTTAGAATGCCCAGATCTTTCGCCTTTTCAAGTAGTACTTTGAGTTCAGTCTGATATTGTTCCACTGGATTGTTGAGGAGCTTTTCATAAGTCGATTCGTCATCTAGAATCCTTCCATTTTCTCTACTGTAATCTTCACTGTTTAATATCACAATCCCTCCGCCTTTGTCCGCAGGTCTTATTGTCAGCTTTTTATTGTTTTCCAATTCTTTGATCGTTTCCATTTGTTTTCTTGAAAGATTATGTTTCATATTTTTTAGATCTTTAGGTTTGATGTCTTTTATTTCTTTACATACTATAGTATCAAATGCTTCAATAGCATTCCCTTTATTGTTGGTTGGGTAAAACTTTGACTTTGGTTTGAGGTCTGTGTGTATAAAGGGATCTAGATTCGTGGCCATACTATAACTTTTAGCTATGGTCATATCTAGTGGAGACTTCAGAAAGAAGCTTTCAAATAAACTCCTTTGTGTTTACAAAGCTTTCAAATTTTTCTAAACTCCTCGTAGGAGCAAATGAAAGTCCATACTGTAGTATTTAATTTTCTTCTTTGGTCAATTTGTATGAGCTTAGATTAAATATCCCATCTTTTATATTTTGTTGTTCATTTTCCTTTGTCAATGCTCCGCTCTCTTTTTTCTGTTTATTTAGTCTTTTGCCCCCTCTCTTCCCTCTGTGAGTCTTCTTCTTATCTTTGATGGGGTATTTTCTTCTTCTTTTATGCAATCCTCTCTTTGTTCTTTGCAACAGATTAGATCTGTTCTAAAAAAGCCGATGTTGAGGGTATCTGTTCTTCTTGTACCCCCCTTTTTTATTCTGGATCGGTATTCTTAGCTGTTCATCCCCCATTCTTTTATGTTCACCCCTCCTTCTTTCGTGTGTCTCTTGATCATCTTGCCCATCAATGTAGATATATGAATATCTCCTTTTAGGAGGATCTTGAGGTCTTCTCCCATTTTCTCTTCTTTCACGTCTCTCGCCATGTGGTCTATAGTCTGATCCTTGTGGATATTGGGCAGGTGATAATTTTTTTTGATATTTTTGGTGTGTTTTGGTCCAGGAATTTGGGTTCCTGATTGTTTAGAACTCCTTCAAATTTGGCTGTATCTAGAATGCTTTTATAAGCTTTTAAGAAAATAAGGGTTGGTCCTCTTGGATTTTTCTATATGTTTTCTCATCTAATAGTAGTCTTTCAGCTTCATTTATGTAAGAGGCTCTGTCCTGGACTACAATGCTACCCCCCTTATCTCCCGAATGAAAATGTCTTTGTTGTTTTTAAGTTGTTTAAAAATAATTTTTTCTTTTTTATTTAAATTATCATTCTTTACTTTATGATTATGGCAGAGATTATTCAAATCTTCCTGAACCAATTGGGAAAACACTGGAATGCAATTTCCCTTAGATTGAATGGGAAAAAAAGACGATGCTGGTTTAAATTTACTGTGGGGTTCAAAATTTATTTTACTTGTACATTCTTGCTCTTAAATTTTAATTTCTATGTAATTTCTGATATTATCCTCTTCTATGAATAGTTGTTCCAATGTTATTAATGTATCTAAATCATGGTCATCTAGATCTTCATTTTTGGTATTACCCAAATGTTTTAAACAATCTTTTTTGACCTTTTTAAAGTATCTGGACAATGTTAGTTTTATTATAAACTTGTGAGTGTCCACAAACAGATCAAATGAACTTGGATCTTTCTTGGGGGCAAAAGATAATCCTTTCATAAGGGTTTCTTTCTCTATAGTTGTTAGTGTTTTAGCAGATAGATTAAAGATTTTAACAGTTTCCTCCTGATTTGAATTCTCTATATCTTTGTTGATTTTATTCCTTTTAGTTTTTTCGAGTTGGACCACTCTTCCTGCCCTACATCCTCTTCTTCTTCTTCCCCCTTCCTCTTTTTTGTGGGTGGGATTTCTGTCGCAAATTTGTTCAAGTTGGTGGGGGCCCCTGATATACTTGTGGGTCTCTCTGTAGGTGTGTTGTATAATTCTGTCTGGCCTGATATTGTTGATGTTTTGGGTTTGAGTATATTGGTTTATCTAGGAATTGGTTGTTGCAATAATGTGGCCTTGGAGATGTTTGCTGTGGTCTAAAAAATGTTTGTCTCGTCAATTCTCTCCTCCTCTTCTGTTACTAAGTCTAATTGTTGTGATACTCTTTGATTTTCTACTTTATTAAGTTACACTAACTGATATTCCCTCAAGCATTTCTATTTATTTTTATTTTTAACCTGACTCTCAAATCTTTTGATCTTATTCATATTTTCTAGATCTAATTCTTCATAGTAAATGTCTCCTTTGAAGGCAATACGCTTCTGTCTAATATCAGTTATCTGTTCAGTATTTGATTAGAATGTTAATAAGTCAGTGTAAAATGATATCATGTGACCAATCATCTTGACAGGCACCGTAGATGCGACTTTACGTTCTAAATTTCATTCCTAGACCATATGTATATAGTTGTTTGTGGATATAATTGTACATAACAATGCCTGTATGTTGCACTCTACCAGAACATATCATATTTTTAGTTTCACCTATGTTTTTCGGTTGCTACGGCAATTGCATGTCCGATAACATCTAGAGAGTTCAAGGAGCACTGTGAATAGAGTAAAAATATCCTTTATTAATCAGTTTAACAAACAAGCAATGTTTTTTTCGGGATAAACAAAGCTCCAGGGGTAAAAATACAGAGTATAAATGGGTAGATTGATACACAGGCTGACGCGTTTCAGCTTTCGCCTTACTCTTAGCCCATAGTAAAAACACTCACCGAGATTACGAGTTTTGCATTAGCTTTAAAAAGCAGCGTTGAGAGGTCCCAACGCTGCTTTTTAACACCCGCTGGCATTACGAGTCTGACAGGTACAGGTGTACCGCTCTTTTTTTCCCCACGATTTTAACATACCGCAAATCCCCTTACGTCAATTGCATATCCTATCTTTTCAATGGGATTTTCCTTACGCCGGTATTACAAGTCTTGGAAAAAGTGAGCGGTAGACCCTCTCCTGTCAAGACTCCTACCGCATTTAAAAGTCAGTAGTTAAGAGTTTTATGGGTTAACGCCGTAACATAAAGCTCTTAACTAAAGTGCTAAAAAGTACACTAACACCCATAAACTACCTATTAACCCCTAAACCGAGGCCCCCCCAGATCGCAAACACTATAATAAAAAATGTTAACCCCAAATCTGCCGACCGGACATCACCACCACTTTAATAAATGTATTAACCCCTAAACCGCCGCACTCCCGCCTCGCAAACACTAGTTAAATTTTATTAACCAATAATCTGCCATCCCTAACATCGCTGACACCTACCTACATTTATTAACCCCTAATCTTCCGCCCCCAACATCGCCACCTCTATATTAAATGTATTAACCCCTAAACCTCTAGTCTAATCCTAAACCCCCCTAACTTAAATATAATTTAAATAAATCTAAATAAAATAACTACAATTAAATAAATGATTCCTATTTAAAACTAAATTCTTACCTATAAAATAAACCCTAAGATAGCAACAATATAACTAATAGTTACATTTGTATCTATCTTAGGGTTTATTTTTATTTTACAGGCAACTTTGTATTTATTTTAACTAGGTAGAATAGTTATTAAATAGTTATTAACTATTTAATAACTACCTAGTTAAAATAAATACAAATATACCTGTAAAATAAACCCTAACCTAAGTTACAATTACACCTAACACTACACTATAATTAAATTAATTACCTAAACCAACTACAATTAATTACAATTAATTACAATTAAATTAAATAAACTAAATTACGAAAAACAACAAACACTAAATTACAGAAAATAAAAAAGAAATGACAATTTTTTAAACTAATTACACCTATTCTAAGCCCCCTAATAAAATAAAAAAGCCCCCCAAAATAAAAAAAAATCCCTACCCTATACTAAATTACAAATAGCCCTTAAAAGGGCCTTTTGCGGGGCATTGCCCCAAAGTAATCAGCTCTTTTACCTGTAAGAAAAAAATACAATACCCCCAACATTAAAACCCACCACCCACACACCCAACCCTACTCTAAAACCCACCCAATCCCCCTTAATAAAACCTAACACTAACCCCTTGAAGATCACCCTACCTTGAGACGTCTTTATCCAGCCGACGCGGAGCATCCTCTTCAAACGAAGTCCTAACGAAGAATGAAGGTTCCTTTAAATGACGTCATCCAAGATGGCGTCCCTTCAATTCCAATTGGCTGATAGAATTCTATCAGCCAATCATAATTAAGGTAGGAAAAATCCTATTGGCTGATGCAATCAGCCAATAAAATTAAGCTCGCATTCTATTGGCTGATTGGAACAGCCAATAGAATGTGAGCTCAATCCTATTGGCTGATTGGATCAGCCAATAGGATTGAACTTCAATTCTATTGGCTGATTGCATCCTATTGGCTGATTGCATCCTACCTACTAGGATTTTTCCTACCTTAATTCTGATTGGCTGATAGCATTCTATCAGCCAATCGGAATTGAAGGGACGCCATCTTGGATGACGTCATTTAAAGGAACCTTCATTCTTCGTTTGGACTTCGTTTGAAGAGGATGCTCCGCGTCGGCTGGATTGAAGATGGACCCGCTCCACGCCGGAAGGATGAAGATAGAAGATGCCGCCTGGATGAAGAATTCTGCCGTCTGGAGGACCTCTTCTGCCCGGATCGGATGAAGACTTCTGCCGTCTGGAGGACCACTTCTGCCCGGCTTCTTGGAGGACTTCGGCCTGGCTGGGTGAAGACATCTCAAGGTAGGGTGATCTTCAAGGGGTTAGTGTTAGGTTTTATTAAGGGGGGATTGGGTGGGTTTTAGAGTAGGGTTGGGTGTGTGGATGGTGGGTTTTAATGTTGGAGGGGTATTGTATTTTTTTTACAGGTAAAAGAGCTGATTACTTTGGGGCAATGCCCCGCAAAAAGCCCTTTTAAGGGCTATTTGTAATTTAGTATAGGGTAGGGAATTTTTTATTTTGGGGGGCTTTTTTATTTTATAGGGGGCTTAGATTAGGTGTAATTAGTTTAAAAATTTGAAATTTCTTTTTTATTTTCTGTAATTTAGTGTTTGTTGTTTTTCGTAATTTAGTTTATTTAATTTAATTGTAATTAATTGTAATTAATTGTAGTTGGTTTAGGTAATTAATTTAATTATAGTGTAGTGTTAGGTGTAATTGTAGCTTAGGTTAGGGTTTATTTTACAGGTATATTTGTATTTATTTTAACTAGGTAGTTATTAAATAGTTAATAACTATTTAATAACTATTCTACCTAGTTAAAATAAATACAAAGTTGCCTGTAAAATAAAAATAAACCCTAAGATAGATACAAATGTAACTATTAGTTATATTGTTGCTATTTTAGGGTTTATTTTACAGGTAAATATTTAGTTTTATATAGGAATAATTTTGTTAATACTAGTAAATTTATTTAGATGTATTTAAATTATATTTAAGTTAGGGGGTGTTAGGGTTAGGGTTAGACTTAGATTTAGGGGTTAATAACTTTATTATAGTGGCGGCGACGTTGGTGGCGGCAGATTAGGGGTTAATAAATTTAATATAGTTGTGGCGACGTTGGGGGCGGAAGATTAGGGGTTAATAACTATAATGTAGGTGTCGGCAATGTTGGGGGAGACAGATTAGGGGTTCATAGGTATAATGTAGGTGGCCGTGGTGTCCCGGGCGGCAGATTAGGGGTTAATAATATAATGCAGGTGGCGACGATGTTGGATGTAAGATTAGGGGTGTTTAGACTCGGGGTTCATGTTAGGGTGTTAGGTGTAGACATAAATGTATTTCCCCATAGGAAACAATGGGGCTGCGTTAAGAGCTGAACGCTGCTTTTTTGCAGGGTTTTTTTCAGCCGAATCTGCCCCATTGTTTTCAATGGGGAAATCGTGCACGAGCACATTCAGCCAGCTTACCACTACCGTAAGCAACGCTGGTATTGAGGTGAGATGTGGAGCTAAATTTTGCTCAACGCTCACTTTTTAGAGGCTAACGCCGGGTTTGAAAAAACCTGTAATACCAGCGTTGTTTGTAGGTTAGCGGTGAGCTGGAACTGAGCGTTAGCAAAGCACAGCTTTACCGACAAAACTCGTAATCTAGCCGACTGATTGCACTTGTGTTAAAACCACCCTGTCTCCCAGTCCACAGATGCAGAGGTGTATGAAAAACAAGCAGATGATCTGATCAGTAGGTTATATGAGAGGCGGTAAAATACCGCCACTATAACACAATCCAGGAAGTCGGTGAAAGGAGTAACAAGGGAAAGTCTTTTAAACACGGAAAAAAGGAAGCCACAGAAAGATACAACTAATAAAGTAACTTTAATCACGGAGTACTCTCAACAGTACACACAAATATGCCAGATAATAGGTAAACATTTCAACTTATTGTCAGCAGATGATGGTCTACAAGATGTGGTTGAGAGGGGAGTGAGGTTTTCTTATAAAAGGAATAGGACTATAGACAACATGGTCGCACCCACAAGAGTAAGAAAGAACAAACTGATAACTCCTCTTGGTTACGGTTCAATGGAACCTATCGCTGTCATTATCAAGCGTGTGTGGCATGTGAGAGGGTAACTACAGGGGAAAGTTTTAGCTCTGTGGCGACAGGGGAGTGCTTTCAAAAAAGATTATGTTTGAACTGCAGGTCAACTTATATAATATACTTAAAGGGACATTATACACTCATTTTTCTTTGCATAAATGTTTTGTAGATGATCTATTTATATAGCCCATAAAGGTTTTTTTTTTTTAAATGTATAGTTTTGCTTATTTTTTAATAACATTGCTCTGATTTTCAGACTCCTAACCAAGCCCCAAAGTTTTATGTGAATACTGTTAGCTACCTTCTCCAGCTTGCTCCTGTTTGTTTAAAGGGTCTTTTCATATGCAAAAGAAGGGGGAGGGGGAGTGTCTTATTTCCCACTTGCAGTGGGCTTTCCAGCTACCTTTGCAACGGAGCTAAAACTGAGAGCTTCTAAGTACGTTTTTAAACAGTTTGATACTGGATTTTTATATCAGTATCTGTGCATCTTATTCTTTATAGTAGTGTCTATTACATTCAGTTATATGAAAATGAGTGTATACTGTCCCTTTAATCACATGTACCCGGTGTGCTCTCCAATATGTCGGGTTAATGATTGGGGAGGCTAGGACATGGATAAAGGAGCATTTGGCTGAAATAAGGGCAGGCACTCTAACTACTCCATTGATTTATCACTTTTCAACCATACACTTCAAAGATGTGAGATTTTTCTCATGGACTATTATAGAAAGAGTTCTTCCACAAAGAGGAGGGGAAGACGGGATCCGGAAGCTTGGGGAAGGAAAGGCCTTCTGGATCTTTAAATTAAGAACTAGGGTTCCAGAAGGCCTTAATTCGGAATTTGATCCCATCAATTTTTGGTAGGAGGTATTAATTGTATTTTCTTCTTTGTATGTGTCCTGGGGTCCCTCCACCCACTGTATTGTATTATAGTGTATGTTCCTATCATAATATATATTATGATCTCCTTAGGCATTTAAATAACTAAACACCACAATTTTGAGTAAATTATATATGGGGTGGTATGTAGTTTAATTTATATGATATGGTTCATTATAAGGTATACACACAACAACACAAGGTACGGGTTCTGGTCCCCATTTTTTAATTACCTATGAGGATTGTTTTCCCAGATTGTGATCACCAATGAGATAGGTTGATGAGGACAAGCCTCTATGTAGGAAGGTCAGCAACCATTTACTTAATAAGTTGTGCTACTATGTAACAGCTAGAGGAGAGCATATGGGTGTGATTGTAGTTTAATAACTGTAACTAGTCAATGTTCCCAATATAATCCCAATGTACCATTAAAGCAAGATGAGGGTACAATATGTAAGTAGTATCGGAAAGATCTGAGTTGTGACACAGCAGGGAGCTCATAAACACAAGCATATGCATGTTTGCAATTTTGCCCTTAGTGAGAGAAATATATAATAGGCATCTTTGGGTGGTGCTCAAAAATGACATGGATAAGCATAATCTAGGTGGTTTAGGGCAGGATGCTTAATCTGGCCAGTGTTGCTTCACTGCATACCGCAAATTTGGTTACAATGCAAGGAAATTCCTATATGGACAAATTTGAGCAATGTGGGCTCTATAGTTTGCGGTTTAGCATTAGAATCATTGAAGGCTATAGCTTAGACTGGATTATTATCAAAATAACATTTTAAGATTGTGAAATAATGTGAGAACTGGGTCTGGAGTTTAATAAATAGTATTAAGAGATCATATTGGATAGATTTGAGGGGGAGTGAGAACCCTTTATCCAATGGACTGGGAGACAGGGTGGTTTTAACACAAGTGCAATCAGTGTTTTTACTATGAGCTAAGAGTAAGGCGAAAGCCGAAAGTCGTCAGCCTGTGTATCAGTGTATCATCTTTACTCTGTATTTTTACCCCGGTGCTTTTTTTTACCCCAAACACAACATTGCTTGTTTGTTAAATGAATTAATAAAGGATATTTTTACTCTATTTGTGGTGCTCCTTGAACTCTCTTGATGTTATCTATCACTTTATTTGCCTAAAGAGAGCACGTGACTATAGAGTAAGACTGTGGAGGATTGGCCGAAACTTTTGGAGAGCAGTCGAGAGGAACACGGAAATCGAACGCTGGCTACAACAGCATTCTTGGGCACGGATTGACCGGAGGTGGGCTGAATTTTCACTGTGGAGGTAACAACTATCGGATGCCATCCACGGGATAGCCTAGACCTTACTGGAGGTAAATAATTCGGCCTGAGAAGCAAGGTTCGATGCTGGTGAGTCACATCGTCTCATACTGTTTAGTGTCTGCATCCTCTTCCATACTCACAGTGCGGACTAGGGGGAAGCCGCTCACAGTGCTTTTCCGGACTGTTTAGAACTGTCCACTAGTAATTTGGGATTAGCTAGCAAATAGCTGGAAGCCATTTAATATTTGGATCTTAGATTTAGCATGCTTACTCTTTTTCCCCTTAATTGTATACAACCGCGTGTCCCTCTAGACTTGCCATAGTGTATAGAACGCACAGACAGCATCACTACGTCACACTCCAGTGTAATACACCATCACGTGACCCAGATCCAACCAATCAGTATGGTGGGGGCATTTTTAGAGATGTGCCATCGCCCCGCTTTTAAAAGATCTCATCGGATGTTTGTAATTAGTATACAGAACCCTCTAAAGAAGAAGGATATTAAGTATATTAAGCCTTTGAAACGCGTAAGGGATTATTCCTTGGGACTTTGTTTATATGTTTACACCTTTTTAGTGTTGTATATACATACACTCTTTTAAGATATCTCGGATGTTCTCCTTTTGGGACTTCTTTCACATCTGATTGGTATTCTGATTACCTGGAAGCACTCTAAGTACTTCATTGTGTACATATGTGTTTTATGGGTCTTATTCATACCTCATATGTTTGAGGGTTTTAAATGTAAGTGGTCATTTGGCGTGTTTTATATATTTTTTTCCTTTAATAAAACTGTATTACACTATGTACCCCCCTTGTGTTTCTCATTCTACATAACTGCTGGACCCACGGAGGAACTCCTAACGATTACCTCTTCAAGTCTACACACCATACTCCAAGGGGAGAAGAACTAACACAGCTTCATCTTCATCTTCATCAGATACAAGATATTACCGGAGGTTTCCCACTGATAGATGCAGCAACCTCATATGATTGAGGTATTTTCTAGTAAGTGCTATACCTACCAGCCACCATTGTGTGACATCATAATTCTTTTTATTGTTCTTTCCACAGAGTGCTTTTTAAGCAAAAAGAGAGACTGATATATATGGTTGTTTAACTAACACTCATTCATATATTGATTTTATTTATTTATTTGTACTGAAGTCTTCTGACCATTATTCAGCACTGTCTCACCCTCTCTTTCTCTTACTTTGTGTTTCTCCTCTAGTGAGGTTTAGTTTATTTGGGGTAACTCTTATTGAGATTTTAGCATCTGTCTAAGGTCTTTATTCTTTAGTGTTCCTTGAAGTGAGTCTTCTTCCCCTGAGGGATAGTTTGGAATTCTATCATTTTACTTATATATATATATACTGTATATATATATATATATATATATATATATATATATTATATATGTATATATATATATATATATATATATATATATATATAAATTAAAAAAGAAAAGAGCAGTTAACATTTCCCTAACTACTAAAGAGGGATCAAGACCGCACTAGAGTACAGAAAAAAAGGCTTTAATGCATCTGTCTGCTAAGCATACTTAAATACACCACAATGATAAAATACATAAAAAAACACAAATGTCCTTGTAAAAGACTCTTCAGTGGCACTCACAACTGCCTAGGAAATAGTAGCACATAAGTGCAAAAGCACGCTCCCAAACTTGTATCATCTTTTCAGCATTTGTGCAGGTATTGGCAGTGAAATACAGAGAAATAGATGAATTTTGTTTTGTTTTTTGAAACGTCAAATACAGGATGTTCAGGCATGCTTGCAAAGCGGTAAAGTGGCCAAGAACCCAAACCTCTTCAGGGCTATCACAAGCCTTAGGCTTAGAAGCAGGTAAGGTATGCCTTCTCTCCAGGGATAGGCACAGACAAAGGCTGTGGTGGACATTTTCCAAAGTACAGACCATAGTGAAGGACACCAAGGTACATTTGAAATTAAAAACATTATTTTATAGTGTTTGGTGTTATTATACTGATACAGATACCACTGATCCTATAACCAGCCCTTGTCTGGCTATACGCATGAGCCAGTGTCACTACTGTGTCTTTGTATAGAGCTGGGTGTTATTATACTAATGCAGATACCACTGATCCTATAACCAGCCTTCTTCTGCCTATACGCATGTGCCAGTGTCACTACTGTGTCATTATATAGTGCTGAGTGTTATTATACTGATGCAGATACCACTGACCCTATAACCAGCCCTTGTCTGGCTATACGCATGTAAAAGAGTAGTCTCCAGCTGTGATGAAAAGTTGACCTTTATTTTACATACAAGGACCAGTGAAGCAACGTTTCGGGCTAACAATAAGCCCTTTCTCAAGCCTGACATTTAATGAATAAAACAGTGTTTAAATAGCCATAATGCTGCCAAGTGATTGTGCTAATTGCATTAGTATAGCCATCTAGTGGTAAAAAATACAAATTGCTTTTATACAAAAATCTATCTCTAACAATTTGTTACAATTTATGTGCTACAAAATTAACAATGTATATACTAGAAAATACAACACCTAGCAATTCCATATAAATGATTAAAATGTGACATCATAAGACTTCAAACATAATATAAATTCAAATTTAACATAAAAAAATATATTCTACAAAAATTTGTGGCATTCATAAATATTCATTATGTTACAAATTTCATCTACAAAGGTTCCATCTATAAAAACATAATCAATACATTTACTAAAAATTAGTATGTGTAAGAAAATCCTAAAAGAAAATTCCCACATACACTAATATGTCAAAAAAATAATAAAACAACGTATTGAACATTCAGTATATTAATGGGTTAATTTCCAATGCATACATAATGCTATTCATTAATAGATGTCACAAAAATATATAACCCATAGAAAAATAAAAAAGAAAGAAAAAACAAAAACTTGAACACATAGGTAAAGTAGATCAAAGGAACCCTATGAAAATTGTCAAATTCCAAGTTTTCAAATTTAAATCTTAAATTTTATATTTTAAAAGTTGTCCAATTGCATTCTCTATTAAGTCCTTTAGGCCACAGGGTATTTAATTTGTTAATCCAAAAGGCCTCTCTTTTATTTAAAAGAGCCTCCCTATCTCCAGCTCTTCTAGGCATACGAATTTGCTCAATAATTTGAAAACAAAGCTGGCTAATATTATGCCCAGCTTGCAAAAAATGTGAAGAGACTGGAGCATCCTTACCACACCTGATATTTGACTTGTGTTCAGAGATCCTTTCTCTTGCCTCTCTGGTTGATTGTCCAATGTATAATAAAGAACATGGACACTTAATGGCATAAATAATAAACTCTGATCTACAAGTCAAATATTCCTTAATTATGTATTTTTTACCTGTATAAGGATGAAAAACTCTATCTCCCTTAATCATTGAATTGTAATTGATACACGAAAGACAAGGGAAACATCCTGTGCGTCGCTTCCCAGTAATGGTTCTCTGGATACATTTGCTACTACCAACATCTGCTCTTACTAAGTGATCTTTTATGTTAGGGCTTCTTTTGTAAGCTGGCATAGGTAACTCAGAGAATACTTTAATATCTGGGTGGCATTTTTGTAAAATATGCCAATATTTGCGTATGATTTTATTTATTTAACTACTCCTAGTGTTATATTGTGACACAAAAATCAACCTATCTTTTTTGTTTCTTTCTTCCTTTACTGTATTAGGCATAGGACTTTTAGATCTTGAAATAATGTTTTGTTTCTCCTTATGTACAAGGTCAACAGGATAACCCCTCCGTATAAATTTCTCTGACATTTGTTCCAATCGTGTCATTTTTAAATCAGAGTCTGATACAATACGGTCTACTCACAACAACTGACTTTTAAGTATAGCTTTAAAGGTAGAAGGTGGATGAAAGCTGTTGAATAACAAAGTGTTATTCTTATCTGTAGGTTTAGAATAAATATCAGCCCTCAAACCATATTCACCTTTATAGATACAGGTGTCCAAAAATTGAATAGATTGTTCATTCCATGTTAAATTAAATTTAATACCATTGACTGATCTATTAAGATCATCAATGAACAAAAATAGGGATCCAATGTCGCCATACCATATGCCAAACACATCGTCAATGAACCGCCACCATGTGGCTCCAAATTTCTTAAACAATAAATGTTCATATACAAACAACTCTTCAAAATTGTTCATGAAGATGTTGGCAT
The DNA here is from genome assembly GCF_027579735.1 of Bombina bombina. Taxonomy (NCBI): domain Eukaryota; kingdom Metazoa; phylum Chordata; class Amphibia; order Anura; family Bombinatoridae; genus Bombina; species Bombina bombina. Next base: position 684,186,657 of record NC_069500.1, on the reverse strand, counting down.
AGGTAGGGGCGACATTGGATCCCATAGCAGTACCCTTTCTTTGAAAGAAAAATTCATCCTTAAAAAGTAATTCATGTAATAAAGTATAATCTCCAGTAATCTAAGAAAAAATTGTATTTGAGCCAAATTGTACTTATTGTCTCACTTCAAAACTTTAGCTACTGACTCAATCCCACTTGTATGCTTAATAGAAGTGTATAAACTTGATACATCAAGTGCGAATAAAATTACTTTATTACATTGTAAATCAAGCTGCTCAAGTTTTTTTAAGAAATCATAAGTATCCTGTATATAAGATGAAGATTTGACCACATAAGGTTGCAAAATTCTGTCTAAAAAAACAGAAATATTAGTGAAAATAGACCCTGAACCTGCCACTATGGGTCTACCCGGTGGTTTAAGTTCATTTTTATGAATTTTCAGCAAACAATATATGACCGGTCTTACAGGAGGTTTAATATTCAAAAATTCATTCAAGTCATTTGAAATTAATCAATTTTTCACAGCCTGACACAAAACATTAGCAATTTCATTCTGGATCTTATGAGTTGGATCGTATCCTATCACAATATAAACTGCAGTATCGCTAGGTTGTTGTTCTATTTCAGATACATAATCCTCCTGATTCATTACCACCAGGGCACCGCCCTTATCAGCCACCTTTATAGTTAACCCCTTTCTTGATTTAAGAGTATTCAGAGATGCAGAATCTTTTTTATACTCCATAAGTCTCTTCTGAAACATAAAATCTGATTTCCGGAATAATTGTCCGGAATAATTGTTCCACATCCCTCAGTACCAAATCAAAGAATGTGTTGGCACCATTATCAGTGGTTACTGGGTTAAATTTACTAATATTCCTCAACCCTACTGTCTTACAAGTAAGCATATCATTTACATTAGTAACTATTTCGCTGTCTTTAATTTTAGTCTTTTTATCAAAAACCAATTTTAATTTAATTGTACGAAAAATGTGTGTAAATTCCCTTTATTAATAGGACAGTATGATAACCCTTTATTAAAGAGAGAAACTTCAGCATCGGTTAAATTAAACCCTGAAATATTGTGTACAATATTGGCATCATTGGCATTATTAACTTTAATATCACCAGTATTTTTATCAGCTACTGTTGGACATACTAGATCTACATATGAATTTCTATATGCAAAGTCTGTATCATCACCTGCAGGGACACAAGAAACAAAAGAGTCCTCTTGCAAAGGTATAGCTCCGTTTGGAGAAATTAAAGTCCCTCGATCATGTGAGTTAGCTGGATTACTCGCCGTATGTTGTGCGGTTAGTTGAAATGCCGGCCTCTGCCACGGCTGTTCCACCGGGTTTGTCTGGCCTTCTTCGCCCCTTGATTCGGCATTTGTGCACCTGCGGTGCTTCCTACTGCCCTTCCGGCGTCTGCGTCTGAGTCCTCCATCAAAAAACAAACTGATGATTCCGACTCACTCTGTGTATCACCTGGTGTACGACGCTTGTCACGTCTCTGACGTTGAAACCTCGGTTTGGGGAGACCACCCACGTCTGTCTTCTGGGACCATCAGTAAATATTACCATGAGCAAAATCTTGCTAGTCTCGCATGAATTTAGTACGTTTTCCATCTTCCAGTGTCTTTTTATATTCACTCACAGACTTAGTGATCTTGTCGACCAGAGTTTTGTACTCATCAAGCGGTATACTCTGCTGTAATTCTTGCTTTGCCTTCTCAACTTCTGCTTTATATCTGGCAATTTCCCTTTGGGCAAACTTGACAGTCCAAGTAATAAGGTCGAAAGAACATTTATTCAAAATGCTTTCAAACCTTTCACAATATTCTGGCTTGTTTGCAAACAAAGTTGGTCGTGTAGACATCCGTAGGCCCCTAGGAATCCGCTGCACTTTGAAATATATATGCGTATATGCTATACGCATGTGACAGTGTCACTACTGTGTCTTTGTATAGAGCTGGGTGTTATTATACAGATGCAGATACACATCCAGTATTTCACTCAGGCTTTATTTATTCCGTAACTTATTACCAAATATTGCTCTCAGTCTCTTGACAAGCCACTAACTTTATTCACACTACATATTAGGGCTAATCACGGACATCAGTGTCCGTGTACGGACACCTTGCCTATCCCTGCTTCCCTCTCATAGCAACTAATGCCTGCTATACAGCTGATCTTTATAATGTTTGTTTACCAACAGATGCTCCATCTCTCCAAGGTGAGTGCTTATCCAGTTCTCAGTTCACATAATGTGGCCACTGATCTTGAGCAACAGCAAGGTAGTTTCATCACATACTACCGCTCCACCACATGTGCCAAGCAATTGCCAGGATGACGCATTTCGCCCTTCCCACTTTAGGGCTGGCCTGGGATTCATCAGATAGTTTGCAGTGTTGCTGAGCCATCCTTAAAAGCGGGTACCAAGTCACGACTCGATTTTATTTAAAGGTGCCACACATTAAAAGCTCTGTTAGAGCATTTCACTTTGTAACTTTGTTACTAATATTCTAGCATCATGATATGTATTACCTGATCAGCATGGCATATTACCAAACCCTATTGACGTTTTACAGAGTTTACAAATATATACATTTCAAAGTGATGTGTTTGATTATTGATACATTCAGCATATTAGCATACATTTTCAGGATTGACATATTTAAGTGGCAAATTTTAACAATTTCATAAAGATTTATCAGGAATTAAATAGTACATGCATGTTCCTATCATAACAAATAATCGCCTAGATTATGAGTTTTGCACTATAGAGGGTGCGAAATGAATGCAACAAAAGTTGCATTATTTCACTCTCCATAGCGCTGCCATTACAAGTTTCTGAAAAGCCTCCTTGTGCATGCAATATGGTGGCGATAAGCTCCATACCGTACAAAATCCAAGGGCTGCTTTACGTGGTCGTGCACTCTTTCCCCCATAGACATCAATGGGGAGAAGGTGTTAGAAAAAAAACTAACACCTGAAGTGCGGAATGGCGATTGCCGTAACGCAACCCCATTGATGTCTATGGGGAAAAAAAAGTTATGTTTAAACTTAACACCCTAACATAAACCCCAAGTCTAAACACCCCTAACCTGTAGCCCCCAACATCGCCGCCACCTAAATAAGGTTATCAGCCCCTAATCTGCCGCTCCCGACATCTCCGCCACTAATAAAAGTTATTAACCCTTATTCCGCCACTCCCCGACATCGCCGCCACTAATAAAGTCTTCGGGGGTTAGTGTTAGGTTTTTTAAAAATCTTTTTGAGTGGGGTTTTTTTTAGATTAGGGTTTTGGGCTTTAGATAAAAGAGCTGAATGCCCTTTTCATGGCAATGTAAAAGAGCTGAATGCCCTTTTAAGGGCAATGCCCATACAAATGCCCTTTTCCAGGCAATGGGTAGCTTAGGTTTTTGTTAGAGTTAGGTTTTTTATTTTGGGGGGTTGGTTGGGTGGTGGGTTTTACTGTTGGGGGGTCTTTGTATTTTTTTCCAGGTAAAAGAGCTGATTTATTTAGGGCAATGCCCTACAAAAGGCCCTTTTAAGGGCTATTTGTAGTTTATTGTAGGCTAGGGTTTTTTTTATGTTGGGGGGCTTTTTTATTTTTATAGGGCTATTAGATTAGGTGTAATTGGTTTTATTTTTGATAATTTTGTTTGCTATTTTTCGTAAATTAGTATTTTTTATTTTTTGTTATTTTAGACTTAATTTTTTTTAGTAGTGTTAGTTTTTTTTTAGTTGTTTTTTTTATGTTCAATTTAGTTTTTTTAATTGGTAGTTATTTTAATTTTAGTATAATAGTTTAGTATAATAGTTATGTTAGGTTATTTGTTAGTTTAAACGTAGGTTTTTTTAATTTCACAGGTAAGATTTTATTTATTTTAAGATAGGGATATTGTCATTTTAATTTAAAGTTAGGGGTTGAAGTGGCGGCGGTGGTGGGGAGCGGCGGAATAGGGGTTAATAACTTTATTATAGTGGCGGCGATGTGGGTGGGTGGGTGGGCGGCAGATTAGGGGCTAATAGGTGTAATATAGTGTTTGCGATGCGGGAGGGCCTTGTGTTACAGAAGCATTAGTTATTTTGTTGTGAAGAGCTTATTTCCCAGCAGCAATGCCTGAACCAGCAAGCCAGCGCCTAAGAAGGGCTCCAAGAAAACCGTAACAAGTATCATTTCATAAAGAGTTAACTCTTTTTTTTCAGCTTTTAGAAACTATTGTCTAATTACACGTTTGCTGGCCTCAGCTCTAAGTTTAGTGATAACAAATCCCATTGTCTAATCACCTCTGGAGCCAGACTGCTAATTGATAAGATGAACTTGTAAACTTGTTATCTTAAGTACTGTAATCCTATTGTGGCCTGTCAAAGGACAGTGCTCTCTATCTAAATGTGTGATGGGGGATTTTGTGCTTCCCCCCCTCTCCCCCTGGGAGTGCCCTGTGTGCATGTAACCTTAATAAAAAGCAGGCTGGGCATCCCAGTCCTGAGTTCTTGTTTGACCCTCAATCGCAGCGTTGACTCGTTTTTGTGGGCAGAAGGGTATCCTAGCTGTACTGCAGCTAAGGGAGATTATTCTATATTTGCGAGACTCATATAGAATACTATGGAAAGCAGCTTCTCCCCTCTTTAGCAATAGGGATCCAGGCTACTAAGCGGTCCATCTCTCAGCGAGACTAAGGGTAACCGTAACATTTGGCGGCAGCGGCGGGATTTTCCTGGATTTCCTAGGAGAGGTACAGAACGGATGGAGAGCGCTTACGAAAAATTGAAGCGTACAACCCTAAAGGATTTACTTGAAAGCAGAGGGGGGTACGCCAGCAACCGGCCGAGGAGAGAGCTGATCTCAGAATTGACCGAACTGGATCAGAGCTTCACAATGGCGGAAACACCGACCACGATTAGTGACGAAAAAAACAGGATTGTTCGGGAAAGGCTCTCATTATACGGGCCGAACCCCTCCATGGAACTGGTACAGCAGTTGATGGCGGAGGCGGACGAGGATATACGAGAGACTCGAGCCCACGAACTCAACCTAGCGAACGCACACCGCAATGCTGAAGCCCCGCAGGTAATCATCCCTGTCGAAAATGCTGGGAGGCCCAAGATACCCTATGCGGCATTTCGACCCTTCCTAGAGAGCGAGACAGGGATTGATGAATATTTGGCGGACTTCGAAAGGCAATGTGCCCTGCACCAGATTCCCAACAGAGAGTGGCCCACGATATTGTCTGGGAAACTATCCGGGCGAGCCCTGGAAGCCTTTCGTACTCTGGGTGCTAAGGAAGTGACACAGTATGAGCTAGTTAAGGAGACACTGTTGCGACGGTACGCTGTAACTCCGGACACGTATCGCCGACAGTTTCGGGGCACGGAAAAGAAGCCTAACGATACCCATATGGAATGGGCGCACCGAATGCGGAGAGCGGCAAATCACTGGCTGAGCGGAAGTAAAGCGGTGACTGGGGAGGAAATTTTACAATTGTTTCTCTTAGAACATTTTTATAATGGCATGGAACAGCAAGGGAAGGAATGGCTGCGAGACAGGCGGCCTTCTACCTTAGAAGAAGCAGCCAAATTGGCCGATGAACATTATGACTCCCGTCTTCACGAACCCATGAACTACCGAGCTCCAGCACGGGTCGAACCCAGAGAGGTTTACCGTGCACCCCCTCGTGCTGAATTCCGAGCCCCGGTGCCCACAGGGCCCGTCCGACACTCAGGACCACCCAATAACAGCTCTGAGCGTCCCAGACCGACTTGCCACCGATGCAAGCAACCAGGGCATTTCATGGCTAGCTGCCCCCTTAATACGCACCAGACACCCAGGAATTACAATTACCCCTCTGGGTCCTATCGTCCGGCCCGGGCCCTCTGTGTTAACCAAGAGGCCCCTATGGAGGGATATGTGGGGCCGCTTCACGAGGCAGACCCTGTATATGCTGCCTCAGATAACCGCCAGCACCATCGGCAGAGGGTATGGCTCGAGGGGCGATCTACCGAGGGATTGCGAGACACAGGGGCTACTATCACGCTGGTACAGAGTCATTTGGTGCCAGAGCACAAGCGATCCGGACAGACTGTGGCCGTTAGAGTGGCGGGGGGGGATGTGTACAAAATTCCAACAGCTAAAGTGCATCTTGATTGGGGAGCGGGAAAGGGGGCTGTGAACGTGGGCCTAATGGATAATTTACCTGCCGAAGTACTACTGGGCAACGATTTGGGCCCCATGACTTCTGCCTATGCTCCAGTATGCAACAACGAGGCGGACCCAGTGACTACACGGGCCCAAGCCCGGACGGAGCGAGAGCTCTAACCAGTGCGGGAGGCACAGGTAAGACCTACCCCGACCTTGCCTGACAGGTTAGGCCCCATACCCTGGGACACCCCAGATGCTTTCGAGGCAGAGTCTAAGACCGGGAACGAGCAGAGACCGGAGGGGGCGGGGCAGATAACGAAACATTCTTATGGGAAAAAGGGAAACTATACCGCTGGACAGAGAAAAGGGGACAGCGTAGGCGACAGCTGGTAGTGCCCCACAAATACCGTCAAGAAATCCTCAAAATAGGCCACGACATCCCCTTAGCAGGCCACCTAGCCGTTACCCGTACCCTACACCGCATTACTCACACGTTCTTTTGGCCAGGGGTGCACGCTGACGTTAGAACTTACTGTAACACCTGCGATGTGTGTCAACGAGTAGGAAGGCGAGGCGATCACCCTAAAGCCCAGCTAGTAAATATGCCCATTGTAGAGGAACCCTTCAGCCGGGTTGCTATTGACCTAGTGGGACCACTGGCTACCCCTAGTCCCTCCGGTAAGCGATACATTCTTACCGTAGTGGACTACGCTACCAGGTACCCAGAGGCTGTCGCCCTATCCAACATACAAGCGGATACGGTAGCGAATGCACTAGTACAGGTGTTCTCCCGGGTAGGATTTCCAAAAGAAATCCTATCCGACCGAGGCACCCAATTTACGGCTGAATTGACCCAACAACTCTGGCAGGTTTGCAAAATTAAGTCCCTCCTGAGCTCCCCATACCATCCCCAGACGAACGGGCTGTGTGAGAGGTTCAATGGGACCCTCAAGCAAATGCTCAAGACGTTCACTCAGGAATACCGAGACTGGGAACGCTTCCTGCCGCACCTCCTATTTGCTTATCGGGAGGTGCCCCAGGAAACGACAGGGTTCTCTCCCTTCGAGTTGCTCTACGGAAGAAAGGTACGGGGACCCCTAAACCTGATCCGGGAGCACTGGGAGGGAGAGATGGAGGCTGACGGTGTCCCCATTGTGCCATACGTGCTGGAACTCAGGGACTGAATGGAGCAATTAGCCAAATCCGTGCGGGCTAATCTCCAGTTGGCCCAGAGAAGACAGAAAGTATGGTACGATCGGGGGGCCCGAAAGAGAATCTTCACCATAGGACAAAAGGTGTTAGTACTTAAGCCGGTGAAGACAGACAAATTGCAGGCGTCCTGGCAGGGTCCCTACCAGATCGTAGAGAAAAGGGGAGACACCACTTATGTGATAGCTAGCTGCCACGACAACAATCTTAGAAAGACATTCCATGTAAACATGCTCAAGGAATATTTTGAGCGACCAGAGAACGTGATGGCCGTATGTTGTTCCCCTCAGGAAGACCCCGACAGTTTACCCATTCCAGACCTATTAGAAAAGAGCCTCCCCACAGGTATAGTGGCGCAGGTTCAGATAGGGGACCGACTTAGCCCCACTGAAAGGGAGCAGCTCAACCAACTCCTCCAGTCCAAACACCTCACCTTCTCCCCGAAGCCAGGGTACACTACTTTAACCACCCACCAGGTAGATACTCCGGGACAAGCTCCCTTGCGCCAGGCTCCGTACCGAATCCCCGAAGCAGTTAGGACAGGAATGAAGAAGGAGATCGATGAGATGCTCCAGCTCAGGGTAATTGAGCCCTCCGATAGTCCCTGGGCCTCCCCAGTTGTCTTGGTGCCCAAGAAAGATGGGACCACCCGGTTCTGCGTAGACTATCGGAGGCTCAATGAAAATACCGTGACGGACGCTTACCCTATGCCCAGGGTAGACGAGCTACTCGATCGTATAGCCAGGGGAAATTACCTGACCACTATTGACCTCTGCAAAGGTTACTGGCAGATTCCCCTGGCCCCGGAGGCTATCCCCAAGTCGGCATTCGTCACCCCATTCGGCTTATATCAGTTTAGGGTAATGCCGTTTGGGATGAAGAATGCCCCAGCTACATTCCAGCGCTTGGTGGACAGGCTCCTGGATGGCTTCCAGAGTTTTGCTTGCGCCTACCTGGACGACATAGCGATCCACAGTGAGTCCTGGGAGGACCACTTAGCTCATGTGGGAATGGTTCTGGATCAGATCCGGGCTGCTGGCCTGACTCTGAAGCCAGAAAAATGCCACTTTGGGATGGCCGAGGTACAGTACCTGGGTCACCGGGTGGGGTGTGGAAAGCAGCGACCAGAGCCGGCCAAAATAGAAGCTGTCGCCAATTGGCCCACCCCCATCACTAAGACTCAGGTCCTAGCCTTCCTGGGCACGGCAGGGTACTATAGACGGTTCGTACCAGACTACAGCACACTTGCCAAACCCCTGACTGACTTGACCAAGAAGAACTTACCTCGACAGGACCTGTGGTCTCCCCACTGTGAAACGGCTTTCCAGGCTCTCAAAAATGCTCTAATTAACGCTCCTGTCTTGGCGGCCCCAGCCCTTAACAAACGTTTTATCGTCCATACAGATGCTTCCATGTTCGGGCTGGGAGCCGTCCTCAGCCAAGTAGGCGAAGATGGAGGGGAGCATCCAGTTGCCTACATCAGCCGGAAGCTCCTGCCCCGCGAAGTCAGCTATGCAGCGGTCGAAAAGGAGTGTTTGGCTTTGGTGTGGGCATTAAAGAAATTGACTCCCTATTTATATGGTCAGGAGTTCACTCTGGTCACCGACCATAACCCGTTGGTGTGGCTGAACCGGGTCTCTGGAGATAACGGCAGGCTATTACGTTGGAGCTTATCGTTGCAACCCTTCAATTTCACCATTACTTACAGACCTGGGAAACAGAATGGCAACGCCGACGGGTTGTCCAGACAAACCGACCTCAGCCCCGCATAACCAGCGGTCTGGACAGCCTTAGTCTGCCCCGAAAAGGGGTCAGACCGTGTCTGCCAGAGTGTTCCACAGAAAGGGAGCACTATTACAGAAGCATTAGTTATTTTGTTGTGAAGAGCTTATTTCCCAGCAGCAATGCCTGAACCAGCAAGCCAGCGCCTAAGAAGGGCTCCAAGAAAACCGTAACAAGTATCATTTCATAAAGAGTTAACTCTTTTTTTTCAGCTTTTAGAAACTATTGTCTAATTACACGTTTGCTGGCCTCAGCTCTAAGTTTAGTGATAACAAATCCCATTGTCTAATCACCTCTGGAGCCAGACTGCTAATTGATAAGATGAACTTGTAAACTTGTTATCTTAAGTACTGTAATCCTATTGTGGCCTGTCAAAGGACAGTGCTCTCTATCTAAATGTGTGATGGGGGATTTTGTGCTTCCCCCCCTCTCCCCCTGGGAGTGCCCTGTGTGCATGTAACCTTAATAAAAAGCAGGCTGGGCATCCCAGTCCTGAGTTCTTGTTTGACCCTCAATCGCAGCGTTGACTCGTTTTTGTGGGCAGAAGGGTATCCTAGCTGTACTGCAGCTAAGGGAGATTATTCTATATTTGCGAGACTCATATAGAATACTATGGAAAGCAGCTTCTCCCCTCTTTAGCAATAGGGATCCAGGCTACTAAGCGGTCCATCTCTCAGCGAGACTAAGGGTAACCGTAACACCTTGGTTTAGGGGTTAATAGGTAGTTTATGGATGTTAGTGTACTTTGTACCCACGTTTAGTTATGAGTTTTGTGAAACATTTTTGTTACACAAAATCCATAACTACTGCTCTCAGATGGCGGAAAGGATTGTTTCGGTATAGGATGTAACGCAAGCAGTTTAGCCTCACCGCACAACCTGTAATACCGGCACTATGAAAATCCCACACAAAAACGTCATTTTTTTTGAGTGCAGGATTGACGTTGTATTACAGGCTAAAATGCTTGCGGTATAGCTATACCGACATGACTCGTAATGGCTGTGTTACTGTTTTTACGCTGATATTGCAATTTTTCAGCGTTATAACCGTAACGCAAAACTTGTAATCTAGGTGATAGTACATTATGTACATTCAGCATTTTTAAAGAAAACACACATATTCAATTTTTTCATTTAACCCTTTTGGGGCTATTGTCTTCAGCAAATACATCCAACGAGTTTCATCTTGGAGTAATATTTTTTCCACCTCTTCTATTAGGCTTTAAATGCTCAATTCCAATAATCCTCAGTCCTGAGTGATCTGAATTGTGGCATTCTCTAAAATGCCTTACTACAGGACTATCACAGTCTTTATTTTTAATATAATTTCTGTGTTCACGTACCCTCTCTTTCAGTTCTCTGCCAGTTTTACCAACTTAAAAGGTCAGACATGAGCATGATAGAAGGTAAATTACTCCAGAAGTGTTACAGGTAATACATTGTTTTGTTTTAAAAGTCTTACTTCGATCAGTACAAAAAGTTTTGTTTTTCACAATATTACAACAGTAAGTACATTTACCACAGGGATGACATCCAACCCTCTCCTGCCTCTGTGTTAACCAATTATGTGCTGGTTTACTTCTTTCGAGCTCTGAGCATACCAACTTATCCTTTAAGCTTAAATTGCAAAAAAGAGAAAATATAGTACTCAGATAAAGCACTCTTGTCAATCAGCAAAAATGGCTACATATAAAACATAGCCGTCCCCACTGATAAAGATTTACACAAAACAGTGGACATCCATGTCAAATACATTTTATTGCAGCACTAAAATTTAAAGGAAAAAAACCCTATATGCTAGCACTGATATAAGACATCCAGTATATAACTACAAACAAATGTGAACATATATCTTAAAGTCCCCTGAAAAAAGGCATTATCTGGAGGTAAACAGTCCTTCCATAATAGTTACCACACTAAATAATCAGATACTGAGTCTCATCAGCCAGGCCTTTCCAAACAAAAGTGTTGCTGTATCACAGTGAACTGAGCAGATTTCACAAATCCACAAAACGCTGAAAAACTGTAATCCAGAAATCAAATTGAAAGTCCAGCCTTCTCCATCTGATGTACAGTATCTGTGGAGAGAGAGTTGTGGGAAATATAGTGCTACAAACCTTAGTTTGCCAGGTTTGCAAGTACCTGAATTGCACACAATTGAGACACCGCAACTGCTGAGGATAAAGATCCCCTCCCTCAGGTCCTCTCAGGTCCGGTCTCAGGTCAGTATTTAGTTGATTAGAACTGTTCAGGGAACCAATGAGAACTGCCTACGATTGTTTAACCATCTGGCTTCATCAGGGCTTGTTTTGGTTTTCACAATATTACAACAGTAAGTAAATTTACCACAGGGATGACATCCAACCGTCTCCTGCCTCTGTGTTAACCAATTCTGTGCTAGTTTACTTCTTTCGAACTCTGAGCGCACCAACTTATCCTTTAAGCTTGGTGCTCTCTTTGCTGTCATTAATGGGGTTTCAGACACAAAGGGGTAGAATTATCAAGCTCCAAATGGCTCGCTGGAAACAGCAGTTATGAAGCAGCAGTCTTAAGACCACTGTTCCATAACTGGTCCTCTGCCTCTGAGGCTGCGGTCTGCAATCCGCCCGAACCTATACGATCGGGCTTATTGGAATCCCCTGCTAGCGTCCGATTTGCCGCAAATCTGCAGGGGGCGGCATTGCACAAGCAGTTCTGGTGAACAGCTAATTAGAGCTCTGAAGTGACGCCAACCGGATGTGCGTTAAATTAAATTGGTCTCGACCAACTTAAAATACGCATCCTACTTCAGATGTACACAAACAGCTGTGATAAACTCCTTATTGCTCGCGCGGAACACTTAGATCAACCAACAATTTATTATGGGATAGATTACTATAAGAGCACAACCAATAGCGCAGGGTGTGTTATCCTTATTGTGTCCTTGCTTATAATCTGATATTAAAAGTGAATGCTAAAAAATGTTTACCAGAGATTCTTAACACAGTCGTAATTTTTTTAGCAATCTATTATTTTAATGGATTGTGATGGAAAATGTATTGATTTTGTAGACCTTAAATTAAAGGGACACTGAACCCAAATTCTTTCTTTCATGTGATTCAGATAGAGTATGACATTTTAAGCAACTTTATAATTTACTCCTATTATTGATTTTTCTTCATTCTCTTGCTATCTTTATTTTAAAAGAAGGAATGTAAATCTTAGCAGCCAGCCCATTTTAGGTTCAGCACCATAGTAACATAGTAACATAGTAACATAGTAGATAAGGTTGAAAAAAGACTGAAGTCCATCGAGTTCAACCTATACAAATCTAAAATACTTACAAAAAGCTCCAGTTAAGCTTAAATAACCCCATTAAAATGTGACCCATTTAATACTAGCAATCATATCCATGAATTTTGTTTATATACAGAAATGTATCCAGACTATTTTTAAATGAATCTATGGTATTGGCATTCACTACCTCCTTTGGTAATGAGTTCCACAATTTTATTGCTCTTACAGTGAAAAAACGTTTCCGTTGCAGGAGATAGCACTTGCTTATTGGTGGCTGACATTTAGCCAGCAATAAGCAAGCATAACCCAGGTTCTCAACCAAAAATGGGCCGGCTCCTATGCATCACATTCCAGCTTTTTAAATAAAGATATCAAGAGAACAAAGAAAAATTTATAATAGGAGTAAATTAGAAAGTTGCTTAAAATTGCATGCTCTTTCTGAATCATGAAAGAAAAATCTGGGTTTAGTGTCCCTTTAAGTGTTAACGCTTGATAATATTCATAACAAGACATGTATAATATATCAAAATAAGGTATTTCACTTATATTTATACATATTAAATACACAATTAAGGTTTATAATTGACAAAAAAATGTGTTAATAGTAGTTTAAAGGAATATGGTATATGACAAGGTGTTATACTGGGAAGGGCTCAAAGGTATGCATGTGTGTATATCAGTATTTGTATGTATGTGTATTTGAGTGTAAATATGTATTTATGTGTATGTGTACAGTGTTTTAAACATATTTTTCAATAAGACATCATGGTTTAAAAGTTAGTAAAGGACTCAAGTATCTGACCTTCGTTTTACTGAACCTTAGGCTTAGTATACTTTAGTCTTAGCACACTTTAGGCTTAGCACACCTTAGGTTTAGCACAATTTAGGCTTAGCACATTTTAGGTTTAGCACACCTTAGGCTTAGCACATTTTAGATTTAGCACACTTTAGGCTTAGCACATTTTAGGTTTAGCACACCTTATGCTTAGCACATTTTAGATTTAGCACACTTTAGGCTTAGCACATTTTAGGTTAAGCACACCTTAGGCTTAGCACATTTTAGGTTTAGCACACTTTAGGCTTAGCACACTTTAGGCTTAGCACACCTTAGGTTTAGCACACTTTAGGTTTAGCACACTTTAGGTTTAGCACACCTTAGGTTTAGCACATTTTAGGTTTAGCACACTTTAGGTTTAGAACACTTTAGGCTTAGCACATTTTAGGCTTAGCACACTTTAGGCTTAGCACATTTTAGGCTTAGCATACCTTAGGTTTAGCACACTTTAGGCTTAGCACACCTTAGGTTTAGCACACTTTAGGTTTAGCACACTTTAGGCTTAGCACATTTTAGGCTTAGCACACTTTAGGTTTAGCACACTTTAGGCTTAGCACACTTTAGGTTTAGCGCATGAGCAATAGCTGACATGAGTTTTTCAGCGCACCCCCTTAGAAGTCTATTATGTGAGGGATTTAGCACACCAGCTTTATCCAACATCTAGATTGTAGCATGCCTTAGACTTTCATTCAAGCACTAATATATACATTTACCATATAATATATCATTTGTAATATGACTGCAAAAATAAAAGCACTAATAATTTAACTTGAAAGGTGTTAGCACACAATAGCCCAATAATTCAGCGCTATTTCTGTTGTAAAAATAAGCACAATAGAATAATATCATAAACAGTGCATGCCATAAACTAGCACAAGACTTAAGTGTGATTTATATTTAAAGTGACATACTAGAAAAAATTGGAATCCACATTAATGCATTTCAGTTTTGAATAGAAGCACCTTTGTAATGAGCATGCATTAGCAAAAATGCTTCTAATAAAGCTAAAACTGTTTCAAAAGAGTATTTAAAGGGCCATTAAACCCCAAAAAAATATTTTATGATTCAGATAGAGAATACAATTTTAAACAACATTCCAATTTACTTCTATTACCTAATTTGCTGCAATCTTTAGATATTGTTTGTGAAATAAATATCAATGCACATTGGTAAGCCAATCACATGAGGCATCTATGTGCAGCCACCCATCAAAAGCTACTGAGCATATCTAGATATGCTTTTCAGGAAAGAATATCAAGAGAATGAAGCAAATTAGATAAAAGATGTAAATTAGAAAGTTGTTTAAAATGGTATTTTCTATCTGAATCATGAAAGAAAAAATTTGGGTTTAATGTCCCTTTAACCCCTTAGGGACCAGAGCACTTTTCCATTTGTTGACCGTTTGGGACCAAGGCTATTTTTACATTTCTGCGGTGTTTGTGTTTAGCTGTAATTTTCCTCTTACTCATTTACTGTACCCACACACATATTATATACCGTTTTTCTCGCCATTAAATGGACTTTCTAAAGATACCATTATTTTCATCATATCTTATAATTTACTATTAAAAAAATTATAAAATATGAGGTAAAAATGGAAAAAAAACAATTTTTTCAAACTTTGTCCCCCAAAATCTGTTACACATCTACAACCACCAAAAAACACCCATGCTAAATAGTTTCTAAATTTTGTCATGAGTTTAGAAATACCCAATGTTCACATGTTCTTTGCTTTTTTTGCAAGTTATAGGGCCATAAATACAAGTAGCACTTTGCTATTTCCAAACCACTTTTTTTCAAAATTAGCGCTAGTTACATTGGGACACTGATATCTGTCAGGAATCCCTGAATATCCTTTAACATGTATATATATATTTTTAGAAGACATCCCAAAGTATTGATCTAGGCCCATTTTGGTATATTTCATGCCACCATTTCACCGCCAAATGCGATCAAATAAAAAAAACGTTCACTTTTTCACAAATTTTTTCACAAACTTTAGGTTTCTCACTGAAATTATTTACAAACAGCTTGTGCAATTATTGCACAAATGGTTTTAAATGCTTCTCTGGGATCCCCTTTGTTCAGAAATAGCAGACATATATGGCTTTTACGTTGCTTTTTGGTAATTAGAAGGCCGCTAAATGCCACTGCGCACCACAAGTGTATTATGCGCAGCAGTGAAGGGGTTAATTAGGGAGCATGTAGGGAGCTTGTAGGGTTAATTTTAGCTTTAGTGTAGCGTAGTAAACAACCCCAAGTATTGATCTAGGCCCATTTTGGTATATTTCATGCCACCATTTCACCGCCAAATGCGATCAAATTAAAACAAACTTTAAATATTTCACAATTTTAGGTTTCTCACTGAAATTATTTACAAACAGCTTGTGCAATTATGGCACAAATTGTTGTAAATGCTTCTCTGGGATCCCCTTTGTTCAGAAATAGCAGACATATATGGCTTTGGCGTTGCTTTTTGGTAGTTAGAAGGTCGCTAAATGCCGCTGCTCATCAGACGTATATTATGTCTAGCAGTGAAGGAGTTAATTAGGTAGCTTGTAGGGAGCTTGCAGGGTTAATTTTAGCTTTAGTGTAGAGATCAGCCTCCCACCTGACACATCCCACCCCCTAATCCCTCCCAAACAGCTCACTTCCCTCCCCCACCCCACAATTGTCCCCGCCATCTTAAGTACTGGCAGAAAATCTGCCAGTACTAAAATAAAAGTTTTAGGTTTTTTTTAAAAAAAAAAAAATAATTCTTCTGCTGTGTAGGACCCCCCTTAGCCCCCAACCTCCCTCATCCCCGCTCAAACAGCTCTTTAACCCCCCCCCCCTCTGCCTTTATTGGGCACCATATTGGGTACTGGCAGTTTGAAAAATAATAATGTATTTTTTTTTTTTTTTTTTTTAAATATTTTATTTATTTCTGTAGTGTAGCTGCCCCCCCCTCAACATCCAACCCCCCACCCTCTCCCTGATGCCTTGATTTCAAAATCCCACCCTCCCCAGTCCTCTCTCCCACCCTCCAGATCTACAGCATATTGATGCTGTTTTGATAGAAATCACGTGCACGCGCGCGCCCGTGCACGCGCGTGCACGACTCTCGTGCGTGTGCACGACTCTCGTGCGTGCGCACGTGCACGCGCACGCACCCGCACTAGATCCCTCCCCCCTCCTCCACCAATAACTGGCCACCCGCCTCCCTGGATGAGCTCCCACCCACCAACCATAACGGCCATCGGTAGCCGATGCAGAGAGGGCCACAGAGTGGCTCTCTCTGCATCGGATGGCTAAAAACAGTTATTGCAGGATGCCTCAATATTGAGGCATCACTGCAATAACATGAAAGCAGCTGGAAGCTATCAGGATCGCTTCCACTGCTTTCAAAGACCAACGATGTATGGGGTACGTACTTGGTCATTAACTGCATTTTTTTGCAGGACGTACCCCATACGTCGTTGGTCACTAAGGGGTTAAGTATGCACTGTGCACCAGCATTTTAAACACAGCACTTGCTCAGAGAGCCTAAGGTGCTTGTACCATCTGGTAATTTGTCAATTGCTGATATGATACAAACCCCACTGATGCTCTAAGCAGCCGCTGTATTTAAATGCTGGTGCACTGAGAATATCTAGCTATGCTTCACATGCACGTGCAGAGAAAAATTTTACCACTAAAACAATAATAACTTTTACTAAAATCATTTTTGTTAATACATGTATATTGCAAATATGCTTCTATTCAAAGATGTAATTCATCAATGTGCATTTAAAGTTTGACTGGAACATCCCTTTAAGAGTAGGAGCTATACATTGATAATATAAAAAACAGTAATCAATATAAATTTACAATTTTTACTTTATATAATTACTGTTTAGTTAACACACAATAAATAGTGGAGACTCTCTCTCGGAAATCTGCTACAAATTATTGTTTACTTTTAACTTCCCACAGGAGCGCTTCACTTAAAGGGACATTATACACTAGATTTTTCTTTGCATAAATGTTTTGTAGATGATCCATTTATATAGCCTAAACAGCATTTTTTTTTTAGAAATGTATAGTTTTGCTAATTTTTAAATAACAGTCCCTTTAACAATAGGTAGTGGGAAATAATTATTGGGCATAGTATTAATAAACAGTGGTAATATAAATAGTAACAACATTGTGCTCATTCTTATTGACACCAACTAAGGATTACTAATTCCAAAAGTGAGTGTTATTATATAAGTACATGAATAGAACAATTGGTAATTGTGACTAAGGTTCTATCAGACATTTCCCATGACTTGGTGCTGAACCTAAAATTGGCCAGCTTTTAAGCTTTGCATTCCTGCTTTTCAAATAAAGATTGCAAGAGAATGAAGAGAAGTGATAATTAGAGTAAATTAGAAAGTTGCTTAAAATTGCATGCTCTATCTTAATCATAAAATAAAAAATTGGGGTTTAGTGTCCTTTTAAGCTTACAACTCAATAAATATAATGAAGTAAAACTGCTACAGGATTGTATTAACAATGTCAGAAAAATATATTTTATTTGCTACTTAATGCAACACTGTTGAACTGCTTTAATTCACTAGTTCATTTTTACCACATTTGAATAAAAGTTGTTTTACATAAGCAGCCCATTTGGTGCTTTATCTCTACCTTTTTCAGTGTCTATAACTGAACTAGTGTTTCATATCATTGGTAAGCAGCACCAATCCCCTAGTCAAAATTACATGCTCTAACCAATTAGATCATTTCCTTTTTTGACTGTAATGGCTCTTTAACATGTGACAGTCCTGTTTATCTAATTACAAATAAAATTATCAGTACTCATCAACACATTTATGGGGCAATTTTTCACTTATCGAATTCCCCAGCAAAAAGACCTTGTAAAGTTTTAAACATTATTAAATAATGGGGTGCTGTCATGCTGTAACATAGGTTTCCCTAAGTGTAAAAGCCTGCAAACTTGTATCTCTTCTGTTAGGGATTATTAAAGGGACAGTTATGCATAAACATCATTTAAAAGTCTCTTTAACTTCACTAATAATTTACATGTAATTAATAATATACAGGTACCAGAAAACATTTTTGGAGACAGTTTCAGATTAAATTAAAACCCTATTTTGTAATTTCTTGTCTCAATTTACCCGTTAATAAACAAGATTTTGCAATAAAAAGTGATCAACTCATATGTTTAAACTACAAATCTTGTATAGAACTTAAAGGGACAGTATACTATAAAATAGTTTTTCCCCTAATGTGTTTTCAATTTCTTTTTTACCAGCTGCAGAGCAAAAAATGTATGAGATTTGCTTTTTAAGGTTTATTTGTGTATATCAATTTACTGATTTTGTGTTTTGGAGCCACAACCTAATAAAATAGATTGAGCTTGTAGATATAATCAGATCTCATTACTTTATTACATTTTGTACATATACCTGGTTCTTTATATTATATCTGTCCATAAACGCATCACCAATACTTGGAGAGAACAATGGAAAATTAACATTTTATTACAATATCTCTTCTATACCCCACTGTGAGCATAATTTCTTCTACTGGCTGTGTTAAGACCTTAAGGCCAAAAACTTTCAGAATAGGTGGGGATACCAAAGGGTAAATCAACTATTTCAAATGCCAATATAAGGGTAATGGAAATACTTGTAAACAACTTAATAGACTCCAGCAGGTAAAGAGGATCATTGTGAACAAATTATAGGGGATCATTTTTTTGAGTAAACACAGACATACAAATATTTATTTATAAGTATTTGGATATTTAAAAAAAATATTAATTATAAAATGATGCAAAATTAAATGATACTGTTAACTATAGAATGTATTAACTGCAATTATACTTTAATTAAAAAAAACGGCATTTAAACACATTAGACAAACAGTATTAATGCTTAATTAGCTGTAGTATTATATTTTCACTTCTGCCGTGTATCTTTTGCTCTGCAGATGTCTGTTGAAAAAGTCTGCTATAGCTTAATTCATATTGAACTTTAATGGGACATTGAAGGGACATTAAACTCAAAATTAAATAATTAAATATCACATAAAAAGTTTAATTATGCATACATTGAACATCTTTTTTTATCTAATTTAATTTGTTATGGCTAATTAAAGGCAGCTATACATGAGCTCCTGCACTGATCAATCAATTACTGTAAAGAATGTGGTAGAATGAGAGATCAGTTAAGATAAATCTTACCTCGTCTAATAGTTTGGAATAGTTTACATGGTAAAGCTGTTTTACGCATTTCACGTCACCTCTGGGCACTTATATATAATTTTATTCCTATATTGTAATGTATAAAAATGCACATACAGTACAGACAGGCTTACAGAAACATTTGTTCATCAGCAGTTTTCTTAGAGAGAGAGTGAAGCACACACAGACAAAAGGCAGAGAGTGAAACTCTATGGGTTTTTCCTGAGAGAGGAAAATTGCCTCAGAAAAATGTAAAGCTCTGTACAATAATTATTTTTCTTTTTAAATTGTTGGCTATAGATTAGCCGACCAACTGTAGTACATTTTTTTCTGTGAAAGTTAGTGCTCAGAATAGCCAGTGTTTATTTTTATTCATGTGAACTCCATTTACCTTTTGTACAAAGACCTGTTTAAATATACTTTTGCAGCTTTTAAAGACAGCATGGTACAGTGCAGGCAAGAGGTGCTTTTGTCACTATATATATATATATATATATATATATATATATATATATATATATATATATATATACAGGGAGTGCAGAATTATTAGGCAAGTTGTATTTTTGAGGATTAATTTTATTATTGAACAACAACCATGTTCTCAATGAACCCAAAAAACTCATTAATATCAAAGCTGAATAGTTTTAGAAGTAGTTTTTAGTTTGTTTTTAGTTATAGTTATTTTAGGGGGATATCTGTGTGTGCAGGTGACTATTACTGTGCATAATTATTAGGCAACTTAACAAAAAACAAATATATACCCATTTCAATTATTTATTTTTACCAGTGAAACCAATATAACATCTCAACATTCACAAATATACATTTCTGACATTCAAAAACAAAACAAAAACAAATCAGTGACCAATATAGCCACCTTTCTTTGCAAGGACACTCAAAAGCCTGCCATCCATGGATTCTGTCAGTGTTTTGATCTGTTCACCATCAACATTGCGTGCAGCAGCAACCACAGCCTCCCAGACACTGTTCAGAGAGGTGTACTGTTTTCCCTCCTTGTAAATCTCACATTTGATGATGGACCACAGGTTCTCAATGGGGTTCAGATCAGGTGAACAAGGAGGCCATGTCATTAGATTTTCTTCTTTTATACCCTTTCTTGCCAGCCACACTGTGGAGTACTTGGACGCGTGTGATGGAGCATTGTCCTGCATGAAAATCATGTTTTTCTTGAAGGATGCAGACTTTTTCCTGTACCACTGCTTGAAGAAGGTGTCTTCCAGAAACTGGCAGTAGGACTGGGAGTTGAGCTTGACTCCATCCTCAACCCGAAAAGGCCCCACAAGCTCATCTTTGATGATACCAGCCCAAACCAGTACTCCACCTCCACCTTGCTGGCGTCTGAGTCGGACTGGAGCTCTCTGCCCTTTACCAATCCAGCCACGGGCCCATCCATCTGGCCCATCAAGACTCACTCTCATTTTATCAGTCCATAAAACCTTAGAAAAATCAGTCTTGAGATATTTCTTGGCCCAGTCTTGACGTTTCAGCTTGTGTGTCTTGTTCAGTGGTGGTCGTCTTTCAGCCTTTCTTACCTTGGCCATGTCTCTGAGTATTGCACACCTTGTGCTTTTGGGCACTCCAGTGATGTTGCAGCTCTGAAATATGGCCAAACTGGTGGCAAGTGGCATCTTGGCAGCTGCACGCTTGACTTTTCTCAGTTCATGGGCAGTTATTTTGTGCCTTGGTTTTTCCACACGCTTCTTGCGACCCTGTTGACTATTTTGAATGAAACGCTTGATTGTTCGATGATCACGCTTCAGAAGCTTTGCAATTTTAAGAGTGCTGCATCCCTCTGCAAGATATCTCACTATTTTTGACTTTTCTGAGCCTGTCAAGTCCTTCTTTTGACCCATTTTGCCAAAGGAAAGGAAGTTGCCTAATAATTATGCACACCTGATATAGGGTGTTGATGTCATTAGACCACACCCCTTCTCATTACAGAGATGCACATCACCTAATATGCTTAATTGGTAGTAGGCTTTCGAGCCTATACAGCTTGGAGTAAGACAACATGCATAAAGAGGATGATGTGGTCAAAATACTCATTTGCCTAATAATTCTGCACTCCCTGTATATATATATATATATATATATATATATATATATATATATATATACACACACTTTTTTACTTTGTTATTGTTAATACTTGGAGAATATGATAAGGCTTTTATCTAAATCTCTGTCAGAGTCTGTCAGTGTGAGAAGAGAACAAAGATGTGTGTTTTTCAACACATACTTAACACTTACTTCACTGAACTATATATAACAGACATCTACAGTGTTTTAGGCAAGTTGTCAAAAGTCAGGAAGGATCTTTAGAGCCAGGAAGAGTTTGTTTTCACATCAGAAATAGAATTATATGTTTTGGTCACATGAGAAATAGAATTATATGTTCTGGTCTTGGATTTCTTTCTAGTTTCTATTTCAACACTAACTAACAGCATAATGCCTTATTTTAAAGACAGACAGTACACAACATGGTTACTGATATATGGTATCAAATGTACTGCATATTACATTTTTTAGCTTAAAAGATTAATCACTTTAGAATCAGTCTGTAAAATTTCTCAATGTTTTATTTTCCTTTTTTGTGGAAACAGAATTTAGTTTATGTCTTTAAGGCAGAGAACATGTGAGGAATCTGCCTTTATAGTAACTGTAAAGCATATATGATGGCATAATTACAAATACATATATATGTTTAGGGGGTAGCAGTCATACTGGAAGGCTTCTTAATATCTGAATTTAATAAATATGATTACCTGTTTTAGTTCTCCTATCCTGCTCTAAAACTCTTTTTCCACAACGTATTATTTCATAAACCGGTACAATGTAATTTCTGAGTTAGATGGTTCATTCCAAAATGTTAAATCAGCAAAATATTATGGCTGCCAAAAATTGCAGACATAATCTCGTGTTAGGCACAATGTTGTCTGCTATTGTTGCATTAGGTACATTTTAGGGCTATAGTGCATTACCCTGTCCAAGATCAAAAGAGTTTGCTCTAGCTCTAAGTGTAACCCTAATCTTATTTTTTTCCATCAAAAAAACAATAATATTGCACATTTTCCTTTTCATGGTACCCCCCTAAAACATATTACTGTGTCCTCTTCTTCTGCCTTTTAATAAATAGATACAAATCGCTGGCAAATTGAGACAAGTACAAACTATGTAACGTTTATTGCTTTCCTATTGCTTGACATTTCATCTCTATTAAGGTATTTGCACTGTTTTGCAGTTATAGAACCACTGCATTTGTGACATGGGGACACTATTTTATGCTTTTTGTGGAGAATAAAAAAAAAAAATCTTACCCATTATTATTCTTAGCGTATATGGACATAACATAAAACATACCAATTTATTCAAAACTTATATAGAGATCTGTCTAACTATCCATTTAAAGGGACACTGAATCCAAAAAAAAATTATTTCGTGATTCAGATAGTGCATGCAATTTTAAGCAACTTTCCAATTTACTCCTATTATCAAATTTTCTTAATTCTCTTGGTATCTTTATTTGCAAAGCAAGAATGTAAGTTTAAATGTCGGCCCATTTTTGGTGAACAACCTAGTTTGTTCTTGCTGATTGGTGGATAAATTCAACAACCAATAAAAAAATTGCTGTCCAGAGTGCTGAACCAAAAAAATTTGCTTAGATGCCTTCTTTTTCAAATAAAGATAACAAGAGAACGAAGAAACATTTATAATAGGAGTAAATTAGAAAGTTGCTTAAAATTGCATGCTCTATCCGAATCTCGAAAGAAAGAAATTGGGTTCAGTGTCCCTTTAAGCAAGTGAAATACTCAGTCATGCTAACTTCAGGACTTAAGATATTGTGACTTCTATGGGGAGCACTAAAACACGTTTTCTATTTATCGCTCGTGCACTAACCTGAAAACTGCGCTAGATCAACTTTACTGTGCTAATGCGTTAGGAATACTTTACATTCGTTAATGTGTTAGGATAGGAATACTTTACATTCCTATGTTTTTCAATTAGAAGAATATATTCATTTTATTTTTATATATATATATATATATATATATATATATATATATATATAAAATGTTGTAAAATATATATCTATAACTATATATCCATGTGAATATATAAATATATATATAGATATATAGATAGACAGATATTGTATAAACAGATATATTCTAGATTGCAAATTCCCACGGGAATAGGGCCCTCAATCCCTCCTTTATTTGTTTGTAAATTTTGTTCTGTCTCTTACAAGTCTTATATTGTTTTATTTAAATGAATTGCATCCATGGACAGCGCTGCGGAATATGTTGACACTTCATAAATAAAGTAGAAATAAAAAGAAAATTTTCCTCTAAGTGAAGGTCATAGGAATTTCAAGTATTTCTAAAACCCATAAAAATATATTAAAATTGTTTAAAAATGGTATTGCATTTTATCTATTTGACTGGGAAGGACTCAAAAGTATATATATATATATGTGTGTGTGTGTATATTTATGTGTATATATGTATGTATGTGCGCATAAATACACATGTGTGTGTACATATATATTTATATATATATATATATATATATATATATATATATATATATATATATATATATATATATATATATATATATATATATATATATATTTTAACCTTTACACTTTACTTCAGGTCACAAGTTGTGCAAAATATTCTAGTGCAATTTCGGCGTGCCTCGAGCACAATATGTAACTTTCAACTTAGAATATGAGAACTATTTAGCGTGGTATCTATTGAAAGTATAGGTTGCACTAGAGCGATGTTAGCCATGTTATCCATGCTCTGGGAAATCAGTTTTACCATGGACTTGTATATTAGGTTGCACGCTAATGTTAGCATGGTCAAACGATACTGCTTATCACGTCCCGCGCTATCATTTGAGCAGACTGCACTTTAAACTGGGTCCTTAGACTAAAACAAGCTACTAAACTGTGTTCATTTTAGTTTGAAAGTAGGGGTGGGTATTCGTATGCTTCTTTAGCATCCGAATGTGGAAGTAGGTGGCTGCTCATACCGTTCGGCATTTTTCGGAGTCATATTTATTCTAGCGAAACTGCAACACACTAAGATATGTGCAAATCCAGATCTTAATGTGTTGTACTTTCACCAGAATAAATACGGCTCCAAAAAGAGCCGGACCGCACGAGCAGCCAACTATTTCCACATTCGGATGCTAAATAGACACCCGAATACTCACCCCTATTTGAAAGTATTATTTTGTGAGTTCATACAAATGATTATTGTGTCTATAAAGGTGATAGAGTGATCCAGACTATAATCCCTTTCTTATTTAGTGTGATTTGCTTAATAAACATAAACACATACTGTATATATATAAATATATATCTATATATATATATATATATATATATATATATATATATATATATATGCGAGAGGGAAAATTAGATAGTGCTTAGTCAAGAGCCTAGATAAATACAGTTATAGTCGGTGATTATATACCACATAATTATTTCAACATATGAACAGTGATTGACACGATAAATAGGTAATGAATCAATTGGAATAGACAATTAAAGATAAATACAAGGATGAGTCCCGTATTGTATTAGGAGCATTCACAGTATAGAAAAAACACAGATTTCCGGTAGGTGTGCACTAGAAATTACCCCAATCATATGAGGTAAATTGCCGCATCTATCAGGGACAGGCCTCCGGTGATATGTCACATCTGTATTGGAGACAAGGATGTATTACTTCTTCTCCCCTTGGAGTATTATGTAGGGCCAAAAGGTGTGTTCTTAAGTAGCTCCTCTGTAGGTTCAAAGCGTTATGCCAAGTAAAAAACACAAAGAGGGTACATAGCGTAATAAAGTTATTATTAAAACAAAAGTGTATTTAAAAAAAAAGCCTAATGACCACTCACATTTAAAATCCTCAAACATATGAGGTATGAAAAAAACTCATAAAACTCCTGTACACATTTAATATGGTCCCCTGAAGTACTCTCAGGTGATAATAGTACCAGTCAGATATCAATGGGGTGCCAATAAGTTACAGTCCGAGATATCTCTAAACCATTCACATGTACATAAAACTGTGAGGCAGTCAATAAAAGCAAAAGTCCAATTAGAATCCCTTATGCGTTTCAAGGCATTAATATCCTTCTTCATCAGAGGGTGGTGTCTGACACAGATGCGGCAACTTACCTCATATGATTGGGGTAATTTCTAGTAAGTGCACACCTACCGGCAATCTGTGTTTTTTCTATACTGTGGATGCTCCTAATCCAATACGGGACTCATACTTGTATTAATTTTTCATTTATTTGTCTATTCCAAATGATTCATTACATATTTATACTGTCAATCACTGTTCATATGTTGAAGTAATTATTACACATATGTGGTATATAATCACCGACTATAACTGTATTTCTCTGGGCTCTTGACTAAGCGCTATTTCATGTTCCCTCTTCTCTCGCATACCTAGTGCTCCCATTCTCGGTACCCCCCCAGTGTGGTAGTAGAGTTTGGAACACATACTCTAAGACTATAGCAGCACATCTAAGGCCCATTCACTGAAGTGAGTTTTTGTAGCGCAGACATCTGGGCAGCTTATCTTCCCCCCTCTCTTTGGTGGGTTTGGTATTCTAATCTAAAAATCACCTGCAAACAACATCAAGAGACAACTATTCTTTTTAAATAAAATTGGGATCTTTTTCATATGCTCAAAGTATGCAGGACGTAAGTACTATATATATATATATATATATATATATATATATATATATATATATATATATATATATATATACAGTATATATATATAAAAAAATATGTTGTGCTTTTGAAAATGGATGTGCGCCAATACATGGCCATATTTTGCTTAGCCAGTCACCACTTACAAGGTGCCCCAATATAGACTGGTCCTAACACTACAGTCCTTTTGCCACAGAGGGCTGAATCATTCCTGCTTTTACTCTCCATAATAGAATGAGAATCCCTGGCTTAATATTCACAACTCTATTACACTGTCATAAGCACACCTGAGCTTGGGTGCGGTGCTTAAACCAATGGGAGATGGTCAGTCTCCCTTATTATGTTTAAATATAAATACAAAATTTGTTTTTTTAGCACACCTTACAAAAAGTTTATATACACATCTTTGGGAGTGCTGCCAATATGACCCAGTAATTACACAAACAAAAAGGTATTGGCGCACATCCATTTTCAACAGCACAACATATTTTTTTATATATATATATACTGTATATATATATTTTTATATATATATATATATATATATATATATATATATATATATATATAGTACTTACGTCCTGCATACTTTGAGCATATGAAAAAGAGAGAACTGTAACATTATCAGAACTCCAGTTTAACAAAAGTAATCTGAGCTGTGGAGTCTAGAATCATTTTGCATAGTTATATTGTGTGCCATCATCAATAAGCTAAGCCAAAAAAAAGCAAACACAGCAAATGTAGGTTTTTCTAGGGATTTCCTATCATAGCATAGCAGTACCTGGGCTTGGCAATGCTTCATTAGAGAATCCTTAAAATGCATCTGCTTATTACTAGTATTAGACAATCCTAGAAAACAGACGCTGCAAACTGTCAGATGTGGTAAAAATACTATAATCATTTTTAACGCCTTACAGAATTATTTAATTACAATTTAGCAGCAGCAAATATTCAGCTGGTGTGAATTTGTTGAATATTCTAAAAAATAATATCCTGCCATAATGTTGGCATCCATATGTTGATATTATTATTATTAATAATAATAGCAATTTGATAATGGTTGAGTTCTACAATCATTGTTTATACATTTACCATTTAAATGTTTATATTTTTTTCAACATTTTGATAAAAGGAAGATTGTGCAGTACAGGATAATGGCAAGAAATCCACAGTGAAACAGGATAGATATGATCAGGGTATGGACAGTTGTACACGTGGGTAAATTATTTTTTAGATGATGACCTCCTGTATGCATTGCCCTCTGTCTTGAAATTCACAAGGATGAAAGCTAGGCTTGCAGAATATCTACTGGGCTAAAATGTGATCTTAATAACATGAACTTAATTTGTATCTTTTTAGCAAACAAATCAAGTTTATGAACATGAACTGAGCATGTGCAAGAACTTTAAAACTCGGGTGGGGAGGGGAGTCTTGCAAACAGCCAAGGAAATTAACTTAAAATAGGCAAAAACATGTCTTTTCAACAGGTTTAAAATGTAAAAAAAAAAACTGCAATAAGCTTATTGTTTTTTGCTGATATGAATTGATTAAGCATATGAAATGTGCACAAGGAGTTTTCTTTATACAAATACATTTGAAAAAATCAAAATAAATAGGTCATCATGGGAGGGTCTTGAAAGCTTTGGAATGGGTTTAGATTTAAAGACCCCATAAAAATCCACAAAGTGAACTCTGATTAATAGGAATGGACCACTGTAATTGAAAAGCCAATGAACAATCTTGGGAAAGTGAGTGCAGCAGAATCCCTTCATAAAACCATCATTACCATATTATTAGGGTTGCCATATTGCCATATTGCCACTCAGCCAATCGGATTGAACTTGAATCTGATTGGCTGATTCAATCAGCCAATCATATTTTTCTACCTTAATTCCGATTGGCTGATAGAATCCTATCAGCCAATCGGAATTCGATGGACGCCATCTTGGATGACGTCATTTAAAGGTACCTCATTCCTCGTTCAGTCTTCGTGCAGGATGGATGCTCTGCGACGGAGGAGCGAAGAAAGAAGATTGAAGATGCCGCTTTGCTTGAAGACATCGCCAGATGGAAGAAGACTTCACTGCCGCTTGATTGAAGACATCGCCCGGATGGAAGAAGACTTCACTGCCGCTTGATTGAAGACATTGCCCGGATGGAAGAAGACTTCTCTGCCGCTTGATTGGACATCGCCCGGATCGGATGAAGAGTTCTGCCCGGCTGGGTGAAGACAAGGTAGGGAGATCTTCAGGGGGGTAGTGTTAGGTTTTTTTAAGGGGGGTTTGGGTGGGTTTAGAATAGGGGTATGTGGGTGGTGGGTTGTAATGTTGGGGGGGTATTGTATGTTTATTTAAATGCAAAAGATCTGAATTCTTTGGGGCATGCCCCGCAAAAGGCCCTTTTAAGGGCTGGTAAGTTAAAAGAGCTGTGAACTTTTTTAATTTTGAATAGGGTAGGGAATTTTTTTTTATTTTGGGGGGGCTTTATTATTTTATTAGGGGGCTTAGAATAGGTGTAATTAGCTTAAAAATCTTGTAATATTTTTTTTATTTTTTGTAATTTAGTGTTTGTTTGTTTTTGTAATTTAGTTTAGTTTATTTTATTGTATTTTAGTTTAGATATTTGTAGTTTATTTAATTTATTGATAGTGTAGGTGTATTTGTAACTTAGGTTAGGATTTATTTTACAGGTAAATTGGTAATTATTTTAACTAGGTAGCTATTAAATAGTTATTAACTATTTAATAGCTATTGTACCTAGTTAAAAAAAATGCCAAGTTACCTGTAAAATAAATATAAACCCTAAAATAGCTACAATGTAATTATTAATTACATTGTAGCTATCTTAGGGTTTATTTTATAGGTAAATATTTAGATTTTAATAGGAATATTTTAATTAATAATATTAATATTAATTAGATCTATTTTAATAAGAATTTAGTTAGGGATGTTAGAGTTAGATAGGGTTATTATACTTAATATATATAATATAATAACGATATTAACTATATTAACCCTAATATAATTAGGGTTAATATAGTTAATATATATAATATAATAACTATATTAACTATATTAACCCTAATATAATTAGGGTTAATATAGTTAATATAGCTGGCGGCGGTGTAGGGGGATTAGATTAGGGGTTAATGTGTTTAATATAGGCGGCGGCGGTGTAGGGGGATTAAATTAGGGGTTAATATTTTTAAAATGGATGGCGGCGGGGTAGGGGCTCATTTTAGGGGGTAGGTAAGGTAGATGGAGGTGGGGTAGGGGCTCACTTTAGGGGGTAGGTAAGGTAGATGGAGGCGGGGTAGGGGCTCACTTTAGGGGGTAGGTAAGGTAGATGGCGGCGGTGTAAGGGACTCACAAAAAGGGATATGTAATGTATCTTGCGGCGGTGTAGGGGGATCACATTAGGGGGTTATACTTTTAATGTAGGTGGCGGCGGGGTCCGGGAATGGCGGTTTAGGGGTTAAACACTTTATTAGGGATTGCGGCGGGGGATCGCGGTTGACAGTTAGATAGACATTGCGCATGCGTTAGTTTATTTTGCAGGTAGTTTAGGGAGTTACGGGGCTCCAATACACAGTGTAAGGCTTACTACGGCTGCATTTTGTGGCGAGGTGAACATGGAGTAAGATTTCTCCATTTTTGCCACGTAAGTCCTTACGCTGTATATTGGATACCAAACTGCGCTGGTTTGGTATACCTGCCTATGGCCCAAAAAACTATGGGCGAAGGCAGAAATATACGAGCGTAACTTCTAGGTTACGCCGTATATAGGATACCAAACCAACGCAAATTTCGGCGTCGCCAGCTTTTGCGGGCGACGCTGCATATCAGATCGGGCCCCTCATATTTTTAAAGTAAACTATTTCAGATTTTGTTTTATTTGATTTTTTTTCTGGGTTTCATGTTTTGTTAAACATACATGAATTTATGTCCTTCCCCTTATGTTTTATAAGCATATGCACAAATCTATAATTATATTTTCTTAACTTCCCTGGCCACTTTAAATACAGAGAGGCTGCATTTTTTTCAGTATTTGGATGGGGCATTTCAGGAGGGATAAAACAATACCTGTAGAACACTAACATATATTAAGTAGGGATGGGCGAATGTGTACATTTTCAAATTTGAATGTTAGAACGAATGTTATTACAGAAATTCGAATTACAAATTCGAATGTTGATAAGAACGAATATTCTTAAAAATTCTATTTTTGAATATTATTTACAGTTTTCGAATGTCACTTTCAATTTTGAATGTGTATATTCGATTTCGAATGTCACTTTCGATTTCGAATGTGCATAAAAGATTGAATATACACAATCGAAATTTGAATGTATATATTCGATTTTTTATGAACATTCGAAAACAAAATAGATTGCATTATTTTGAATATGACTCTGAAAATCGGAATATAACATTCGAAAACATTTGATTGAAATCGAATATTCGAAATGTATCAAAATGTATCTTTTTAACATATCATACTTCACAAATCTAAAAGAAAATCTAGTCTACAAATATAAATTAGACCCTAGTCAGTCAGCATCACTGGCTGACAATGCCCATTCAATAGTACCCAGATACAAGGCAGGACTAGCACAGTAAAACACAACCCACACTACATTACAAGTACAACATCTCTATGATGAACATCAGTACTTCTAAACCACAGTCCTCAAATAAACCTCTCCAAAAATATATGAAATTGATTGAAGATGAAGATAAAAACATAATTTATGTAAGAACTTACCTGATAAATTCATTTCTTTCATGTTGGCAAGAGTCCATGAGCTAGTGACATATGGGATATACAATCCTACCAGGAGGGGCAAAGTTTCCCAAACCTCAAAATGCCTATAAATACACCCCTCACCACACCCACAATTCAGTTTAACGAATAGCCAAGCAGTGGGGTGATAAAGAAAGGAGTAGAAAGCATCATCAAAAGAAATTTGGAAATAATTGTGCTTTATACAAAAAAAAAACATCACCACCATAAAAAGGGTGGGCCTCATGGACACTTGCCAATATGAAAGAAATGAATTTATCAGGTAAGTTCTTACATAAATTATATTTTCTTTCATGTAATTGGCAAGAGTCCATGAGCTAGTGACGTATGGGATAGCAATACCCAAGATGTGGAACTCCACGCAAGATTCACTAGAGAGGGAGGGATAAAAATAAAAACAGCCATTTTCCGCTGAAAAAAATTAATCCAGAACCCAAAAAAATAAGTTTATTCTCATAAATGAAAGAAAAAAACAAATCAAAAGCAGAAGAATCAAACTGAAACAGCTGCCTGAAGAACTTTTCTACCAAAAACTGCTTCTGAAGAAGCAAATACATCAAAACGGTAGAATTTAGTAAATGTATGCAAAGAGGACCAAGTTGCCACTTTGCAAATCTGATCAACTGAAGCTTCATTCTTAAAGGCCCACAAAGTGGAGACTGATCTAGTAGAATGAGCTGTAATTCTCTGAGGCAGGCCTGACCCGACTCCAAATAAGCATGATGAATCAAAAGTTTTAACCAAGAAGCCAAGGAAATAGCAGAAGCCTTCTGACCTTTCCTAGGACCAGAAAATAAAACAAATAGACTGGAAGTCCTCCTGAAATCTTTAGTAGCTTCTACATAATATTTCAAAGCTCTTACCAAATCCAAAGAATGTAAGGATCTTTACAAAGAATTCTTATGATTAGGACACAAGGAAGGGACACCAATTTCTCTACTAATGTTGTTAGAATTCACAACCTTAGGTAAAAATTGAAAAGAAGTCCGCAAAACTGCCTTATCCTGATGATAAATCAAAAAAGGAGACTCACAAGAAAGAGCAGATAGCTCAGAAACTCTTCTAGCAGAAGAGATAGCCAAAAGGAATACCACTTTCCAAGAAAGTAGTTTAATGTCCAAAGAATGCATAGGCTCAAATGGAGGAGCCTGTAAAGCCTTCAAAACCAAATTAAGACTCCAAGGAGGAGAAATTGATTTAATGGCAGGCTTAATACGAACTAAAGCCTGTACAAAACAGTGAATATCGGGAAGTATAGCAACCTTTCTGTGAAATAAAACAGAAAGAGCAGAGATTTGTCCCTTCAAGGAACTTGCAGACAAACCCTTATCCAAACCATCCTGAAGAAACTGTAAAATTCTAGGAATTCTAAAAGAATGCCAAGAGAATTTATGAGATGAACACCATGAAATGTAAGTCTTCCAAACTCTATAATAAATCTTTCTAGAGACAGATTTACGAGCTTGTAACATAGTAT
This sequence comes from Bombina bombina, assembly GCF_027579735.1. Taxonomy (NCBI): domain Eukaryota; kingdom Metazoa; phylum Chordata; class Amphibia; order Anura; family Bombinatoridae; genus Bombina; species Bombina bombina. The sequence goes on along the minus strand of NC_069500.1, from coordinate 684,154,165 downwards.
TAATCACTGAGTTAGAGAAACCTCTATGACTTAGTACTAAGCGTTCAATTTCCATATCTTCAAATTTAATGATTTGAGATCCTGATGGAAAAACGGACCTTGAGACAGTAGGTCTGGCCTTAATGGAAGTGACCAAGGTTGGCAACTGGACATCCGAACCAGATCCGCATACCAAAACCTGTGTGGCCATGCTGGAGCCACCAGCAACACAAACGATTGTTCCATGATGATTTTGGAGATCACTTTTGGAAGAACTAGAGGCGGGAAAATGTAAGCAGGATGATAATATCAGAATTATATCAGAGACCTGATGTTACCAGATTTATTGAGAGTCTGTGCATTTAATGAGAGGATTTTTTGTTAGCAGGAATATACAACACTGGAAAAGTGGGATGTGTGACAGTGGAGTTAACAGAATCTTACAGAGTACAAAGTTAACTGCTCTGTTTTAATATAGCCAAACAACAAGGAAGCTTGTTCACAGACAGAAAAGCTCAATTGATCATTAGGCAGAGCAGGAGCTGCAGTAACTGTTTAAGCAAACACAAACACAGTGGTACTGCTTTGAGCAGAGAAAGTAACAAGCAAAAGTAAAGTCAATAATGCTTTGTATATCAGGTTAGGCAGTTAGTATCAAGATAAATATACAACCTGTATCCTTTGCAGATGAGAGGTAAAGTTCAGTGCAGGAGTTCAGCTTCAGTTGGAGGAAAGCTGGCTCTGGTATCAGAGAGACACTGCTGCTGTTTGCACAGTGAGATACTGCTGCTGAGGGGCGTTGGCCCAGAGGAGGAGCAGTCAGATGACTGAGGCAGAGAACAGGTGCTGCTGGGATGCAGCTGCAGCCGTGGAAGCAAGCAGGAGGAGCTGAAGATTTGGTAGAGCCAGGAAGGCTGGTGAGTAAATGAGTCTCAGATAGAGAGATTCAATAATCCAGCAATGACAGCTAGGATTAGGAAGCCTTTATAGGGAATGAAGAGGCAAATTTAAAGGGCCAGAAGGGCAGAAAAAGGAAGGAAAGAGGAGATTCTGACAGATAACACCAAGGAAGTGTCAGCGCATCCACTGCTTCCACCTGAACATCCCTGGACCTGGACAGGTATCTGGGAAGTTTCTTGTTTAGATGAGAGGCCATGAGATCTATCTCTGGAAGACCCCACATTTGAACAATCTGAGAAAACACATCTGGATGGAGAGACCACTCCCCTGGATGTAAAATCTGATGGCTGAGATAGTCCGCCTCCCAATTGTCTACACCTGGGATATGCACCACAGAGATTAGACAGGAGCTGGATTCCGCCCAAGCAAGTATCCGAGATACTTCTTTCATAGCTTGGGGACTGTAAGTCCCACCCTGATGATTGACATATGCCACAGTTGTGATATTGTCTGTCTGAAAACAAATGAACAGTTCTCTCTTTAACAGAGGCCAAAACTGAAGAGCTCTGAGAATTGCCCGGAGTTCTAAAATATTTATTGGTAAACTCGCCTCTTGAGATTTCCAAACCCCTTGTGCTGTCAGAGATCCCCAAACAGCTCCCCAACCTGAAAGACTCGCATCTGTTGAGATCACAGTCCAGGTTGGCCAAACAAAAGAAGCCCCTTGAACTAAACGATGGTGATCTATCCACCACGTCAGAGAGTGTCGAACATTGGGATTTAAGGATATTAATTGTGATATCTTTGTATAATCCCTGCACCATTGGTTCAGTTTACAAAGCTGTAGAGTTCTCATGTGAAAACGAGCAAAGGGGATCGTGTCCGATGCTGCAGTCATGAGACCTAAAACTTCCATGCACATAGACACTGAAGGGAATGACTGAGACTGAAGGTGCCGGCAGGCTGCAACCAATTTTAAACGTCTCTTGTCTGTTAGAGACAGAGTCATGGACACTGAATCTATCTGGAAGCCTAAAAAGGTGACCCTTGTCTGAGGAATCAAGAAACTTTTTGGTAAATTGATCCTCCAACCAAGTTGGTACTCTTACATAACGATTCAAAATTTTCAGATCCAGAACTGGTCTGAATAAATTTTCCTTCTTTGGGACAATGAATAGATTTGAATAAAACCCCAAACCTTGTTCCTGAAAAGGAACTGGCATGATTACCCCTGAAGACTCCAGGTCTGAAACACACTTCAGGAAAGCCTGAGCTTTTACTGGATTTGCTGGGATACGTGAGAGAAAAAATCTTCTCACAGGAGGTCTTACTCTGAATCCTATTCAATACCCTTAAGAGATAATGCTCTGAATCCATTGATTTTGGACAGAATTTATCCATATATCCTTGAAAAACCTTAATCTGTCCCCTACCAGCTGAGCTGGAATGAGGGCTGCACCTTCATGCGGACTTAGGGGCTGACTTTGGTTTCTTAAATGGCTTGGATTTATTCCAATTTGAGGAAGGCTTCCAATTGGAAAAAGATTCCTTGGGGGAAGGATTGGGTTTTTGTTCCTTACTTTGACGAAAGGAACGAAAATGGTTAGAAGCCTTAGGTTTTTTTATCCTGAGGCAGAAAAACTCCCTTTCCCCCAGTAACAGTTGAAATAATAGAATCCAACTGAGAACCAAATAAATTATTACCTTGGAAAGAAAGAGATAGTAATCTAGATTTAGATGTCATATCAGCATTCCAAGATTTAAGCCACAAAGCTCTTCTAGCTAAAATAGCTAAAGACATGGATCTAACATCAATTTTGATAATATCAAAAATGGCATCACAAATAAAATGATTAGCATATTGCAGTAAGCGAATAATGCTAGATATGTCAGAATCCAATTCTTGTTGCGCTACATTCTCCAACCAGAAAGTTGATGCAGCCACAACATCAGCCAAAGAAATTGCAGGTCTGAGAAGATGACCTGAATATAAATAGGCTTTCCTTAGATAAGATTCAAGCTTCCTATCTAAAGGATCCTTAAAGGAAGTAATATCTTCCATATGAATAGTGGTACGTTTAGCAAGAGTAGAAATAGCCCCATCAACTTTGGGGATTTTTTCCCAAAACTCTATAGAATTTGCTGGTAAAGGATACAATTTTTTAAACCTTGAAGAAGGAATAAAATAAGTACCTGGCTTATTCCATTCCTTAGAAATCATATCAGAAATAGCCTCAGGAATAGGAAAAACCCCTAGAGAAACCACAGGAGGTTTAAAAACAGTATTTAAATGTTTATTAGACTTAACGTCAAGAGGACTAGTTACCTCAATATCCAAAGTAATTAACACTTCTTTTAATAAAGAATGCATATACTCTATTTTAAATAAATAAGTAGATTTGTCAGTGTCAATGTCTGAGGAAGGATCTTCTGTATCAGATAGATCTTCATCAGAGGAGGATAAATTATTATGTTGTTGGTCATTTGAAATTTCATCAACTGAATGAGAAGTTTTAAAAGACCTTTTACGTTTATTAGAAGGTGGAAATGCAGACAAAGCCTTCTGGATAGAATCAAAAACAAATTCTTTAAAATTCATAGGTATATCATGTACATTAGAAGTTGAAGTGACTGCAACTGGCAATGTACTATTACTGATGGACACACTATCTGCATGTAAAAGTTTATCATGACAACTATTACAAATGACATTCGGAGAAATAATTTCCACAATCTTACAACAAATGCACTTAGCTTTGGTAGAACCGATGTCAGGCAGCAAAGTTCCAGCAGATACTTGGATACTAATGACGCAACCATGTGTAAGACTTCGGCGTCAACTATGACGCCGGAAATGACAAAGTTGCGTCAAAGACGTATTTTTCGCGCCAAAAAATCTTGCACAAAGAATGACGCAATAAAGTCTAGCATTTGGCGCACCCGCGGGCCTAATACCGCCCGCAATTTGCAAGAAAGTAGTCAATTGAAAAAAAGACTAAACCCCAGGTAAGAAATAAATTTCTTAAAAATGTTTATTTTCCCCAAATATAAAACTGACAGTCTGCAGAAGGAAATACATGAACCTGACTCATGGCAAATATAAGCACAATACATATATTTAGAACTTTATATAAATGCATAAAGTGCCAAACCATAGCTGGGGTGCCTCAAGTAATAAAAAACATACTTACCAAAAGACACCCATCCACATATAGCAGATAGCCAAACCAGTACTGAAACAGTTATCAGTAGAGGTAATGGTAAATTGAGAGTATATCATCGATCTGAAAAGGGAGGTAGGAGATGAATCTCTACGACCGATAACAGAGAACCTATGAAATAGACCCCCGCTAGGGAAATCATCGTATTCAATAAGTGATACTCCCTTCACATCCCTCTGACATTCGCTGTACTCTGAGAGGAATCGGGCTTCAACAATGCTGAGAAGCGCATATCAACATAGAAATCTTAGCACAAACTTACTTCACCACCTCCATAGGAGGCAAAGTTTGTAAAACTGAATTGTGGGTGTGGTGAGGGGTGTATTTATAGGCATTTTGAGGTTTGGGAAACTTTGCCCCTCCTGGTAGGATTGTATATCCCATACGTCACTAGCTCATAGACTCTTGCCAATTACATGAAAGAAAAATGCATCTTCTCATGGTGTGCAGTCCACCTTCCACAGTTGTGTCCACACAAAAATAACAAATAAAAGATGCCACAGGAGCAAATAGATAGATAATAGTAGTATATAGAAAACTAAACCTGTCAAATGAAATTTTAACAACTACAACTATAACATTTACATATGGGAGGGAATAAGTTGATTTGAATATTTAAATTTGAATATTAAATAATTCTAATATTTATAAGATAACTGAATAATAAAAACTAATTTGAAATTAAAATCGAATTAGAATATTACATAAAATCAAATTTGATATATTGGAATCGAATTCGAATATTACATTTCGAAATCGCATGTGATATATTGAATTAAATTTGAATATTACATTCCGAAATCAAATGTGAAATATAGATATCGAATTAGAATATTGAATATAATACAAAGCCAACCATTCTATTATTAGAACAAATATTTTCGAATGTAATTGAAAAATTCAAAAACAAACATTCGAAAATCGAATGTTAGAATGTTATGTAAACATTCGAAATTCGATTCGAACGAATGTATAAAAATTTGTTTTAAATTTCGAATGTTTAGAAACATTCGCCCATCCCTAATATTAACACATAACTTCCTAGGTCAGTAACATTTATATAAGTCATAGTGATTTCTAGGGTATCCTAATATATTTATATGTTTTGGGTCTCTTTTTTCATTATCTTGGACAGATCTGCACCCTGAAATTACTGTAAGGCTGTAAAACATGACTTTAAAAGTGACTCTCTTTTTCCTTGTGGGCATGGACAGTGCAAGAAAGCTCTGGAGCATTCTCCCATTAATGGGATACTAAACCCAAATTATTTCTTTCATGACAGAGCCTGCAATTTTAAGCCACTTTTTAATTTACTCCTATTATCAATTTTACTTAATTCTCTTGCTATCTTTATGTAAAAAGAAGCAGGAATGGAAAGCTTAGGAGCAGGCCCATTTTAGTTTCAGCAACCTGCTACATTTAGCCACCAATAAGCAAGCATAACCCAGGCTGGTTTTTTTACTTTTTTCTTATTGCATACGTTAGAGTGAAGTGCTTTATAGCTGGAGTATTTTATTCCTGTTTTAATTAGTTTGTTATGAAGCTGTTTTTGTTATAGCGGTACACTTGACAGTGAAGCTTGTTCTATTCACTGACAAATAAAAAGATAGATGAGGCTCCATTGATTATAAAGGAGTTGAACTTGCAAATCACAGATGTGATGAAGGGACATGTACAGATGTTTATGAGTTCCACCATTTTCCAGTTGTGATGTTGTTGTAGGTTTTTCTGCAAGATATAGTTTCAGAAATGGGTTTTAGTGAAAGTAGATCAATGAGTCCCAATTTGTGCAAATTATTTAAAATATGTCAACATTTCATTATTTTCAAAGATTTCATTAAGAGAGAGTTATTTATAGGGGTAGATTTACCATTGTGCTGACAGACATGATCCGCTGTAGCGATCATGTCCGCCGCACATCAATAAATCCTATCAGCATTTATAATTGCGCAAGCAGTTCTGGTGAACTGCTTGTGTAATGCCGCCCCCTTCAGATTCGCGGCCAATCGGCCACTAGCAGGGGGTGTCAATGAACCCGATCGTATGTGATCTGGCTGATTGCTTAACTCCTGTGATCTGGCTGATTGCTTAACTCCTGTTTCCGGCGAGCCTATAGGCTCGCGCGGAAACAGAGGCATTGGGGCCAATACGGAGCTTCTTAAATCGGCCCCATAGTGTCATTTGACAGTTTTCACATACTTGTTTTTGTTTATACATGATAATAAAAGAATGGATGTTTAAAACAAAAACATTGCTATCTGTACCTAAGTAAATGGCTCAAGGCCTCTATATACTGTATGTAGTGCTGTGAATAGCATTCTCACTACTTGTTTTCAAATACAGAGAGCACTCTAAAACACATCATTTACTGCACAATTAACCTGTAAATTATTGGATGTTTCCACAGATGTATAGTTGTTTATCATGTAGCCCTCCATGGCTTGTACTATACCTTTAGACTGATTCTGTTTGATTGCTAAAAATTAACATTAAATCAGTACCTTGTAATCTGTAATGATCTGAGATCCTTAAAGGGATACTAAACCCAAATTTGTTCTTTCATGATTCAGATAGAGTATGCAATTTTATGCAACTTTCTAATTTACTCCTATTATCAATTTTTCTTCGTTCTCTTTCTATCGTTATTTAAAAAGCAGGAATGTAAAGCTTAGGGGCCGGCCCATTTTTGTTCAGAACCTGGGTTATGCTTGATTGTTGGTTGGCTGAATGTAGTCACCAATAAGCAAGTGCTATCCGGGGTGCTTAAATTGCATGCTTTATCTGAATCAAGAAAGAAAAAAAATTGGGTTTAGTATCCCTTTAAAGGGTCATTAAACACTTACTATATCATTTATCTTTCCAGGCTATTGCAATACCATTCCACACAGCTGTACTATAGGCTGCCTGCCCATTGCCACTACAAAGTGCCTACCAGTCACTATCCAGTCCCTATGTTATAATACTATTATAGAGAAGAAAGAGCTGTGCTACAGTCTTAAATTGGGACTGGGAAACTAGTTTGTGTGGGCTGAAGGGGAAAAGGAAAGAATAAAAATTTGAAAATCTATAAATAATTCAGTGTTAGTTTACTTGGTGTGACATACTTACTCTCTGCCAACTCTGCAGTTGGGACACTTGGGACAAGATGTGCCATTATTTATATTCAAGTTGTGGCTGTATCTTACTTCAAATGTAGCATTACAGAAATGTTTTTAACACACAGCTCATATGTTGTTGCCTATGAGCGTGCCTGTCTTTATTTAATTTCATCCCAGACTCTTTTATGGTCTGCAGCACACAGTTCAATCGCTGATCATGTTCTTCAAATGTAGACCCATACACTAGGGAACTCATCTCTCTTTGAAAGATTTCAGGAGCAGAGGATATCCTGAAGGGGAGTCTGCAGAAGCAAAACTGACCTACCGGTTTAATGAAGGTAGTCAGTTTGCTGCACTGTGGATCTAGAGGTATCTGCCAGAAGCCGCTGGAAGCATCCAGTGTAGAGAAGAACTTCACCCCAGCCAGTTTCGGAGCTATGTCTTCAAGCGTTGGCAGCACATATCTCTCTCTTCACCGCCTCATTCAGCCTTTTCAAGTCTACGCAGATGCGTACTTTCCCGTTTTTGTTTGCAACAAGCACAATGGGGGCCACACCAGTCAATTGCTTCAACAACCTCTTCAATAACTCCCATATTCTTCATACGCAGAAGTTACTTCACCACTTGAGGCATTAGCAGGAACGGAATTCTATGAGGAGTGGTAATGCTGTATGGGACTGCATCACTTTTAAGTGATATATGGACTGGGTTGCAATTCAGTAGGCCCAATTCACCAAACATGTCTTCCGAAATCTCATTCACTCTGTCGCAAAGGCCCAAACCACAGGCTGCTTTCCTGCTCAATAGGTTGTTAACACACTGACCTCTAATTACATGTACCCACATGGTGAATTTTCTCTGCTTGTACTCACAGCTGGCAAGAAATTTTCCTGCACAATTGATGCAGCCACCAGGACTATGAACTTTTGTTGTAACTTTTGCCAGCTGAGGCTGTTGAGGCAGTTTTATAAATTCTGCAAGGGACATAACAGTGATGTCTGCTCCTGTGTCAATCTTGAAGGCAACCTTGGCTCCCATTACAGTAAGGGTAACCCGCCAATCTTCGTCTGAACCAGACCATTCAACAACAGACCCTACAAAGGACACTTTTTTACCCTCCTGGTAACTATCTACCTGCATCTCCTTAATGTATTCAGTTTTACTCACCACTTCAAAATGACCCATTCGGTTACACTTTCTACATCTTTTATCTTTAATACAACATTCTGATCATGGGTACGGTTACACCGTGTGCAGCAAGCCTGATGCACCCATCCACTTCTGGGACTATCTGTTGCCCTTGGTCTACCGCTCACACTGTGCTTTTCACCTGCAGCTCTCCTGAACTACTGCACTTCATCCACAATACTGTCAGACCCTCAGATCAGCACTTTGCTTTTTCATCAGTTCACTCTGGCGGGCCATCCTAATACTCCCATCTAATGTTAATTCAGCCTCCAACTTCAGTGAGACCTCAGCAACCTGCGGCAGAACCCCTTGCTGGGAGAGAAGGCAGTCGATATCTCTCCCCAGCGGCAGCACCCCTTCCAGGGAGTGGAGACAGTCGGTCTCCCTCCCCAACGGCAGAACCTCTTGCAGGGAGAGACGGCAGTCGATACCTCTCCCCAGCAGCAGAACCCCTTCCAGGGAGCAGAGACAGTCGATCTCCCTCTCCAGCGGTAGAAACCCTTCCTGGGAGAGGAGACAGTTGGTCTCTCTCCCCAGCGGCAGAGCCAGGTACCGGGAGAGACGGCAGTCAGTCTCTCTCCCCAGCAGCAGAGCCATCCCCTGGGAGTGGAGGTAGTCGTTCACCCTCCCTGTAAGCAGAACCCCTTCCTGGGAGAGGAGACAGCCAACCTCCCTCCCCAGCGGCAGAAACCCTTCCAGGGAGAAGAGACAGCCGGTCTCCCTCCCCAGCAGCTTGGCAGGATTGCCACCCTATACCTGTCCAGGAGGATTTCTCACAGGGGGCAGGTGTTGCATTAAGCAAGGAGGATATCAGCTCATGCAGTTGGTGCCACAAGTTTGGGCACCCGAGGTTTGCCTGCCCCACTAAGGAGCAACCTCAACATACAGACTGGGTTGGAAATACAGCGGGGAAACCTGCAACTGCTTTGTTTGTGGGTGGGTCGGCAGGTACTCAGTCGAGTGTCACAGAAGAAGGCGGTGTGACCCTGAGACTTAATGACACTGGGACTTGGGGGAGAGCAAGTGTTTTAGAGCTGGCCTTGGAAACCTGTTTTGGGACTGTGCTTTATGTGAATATCCCTGCACCCATGAAGGCCAGCGGGGAGCAACAAGGATACTACAAGACCAGGAGGGATGGGATGTCCCCTCCCAGCCGCCAACAAGTGGAGGGCCACCGTCGGACAGCCCCAGGCCGATCCGTTGGGATCTAGCCACGTCTGCCGGACTGGAAGGGGGAAGATTTCACGGATACCAGACCACCAAAACTAACCGCCACCCCCCCCCACACACACACACACACACTACAGGTCTCTCTCCTTTCTACATCAGATTTGGCCTTTTCATGGCTTACGCAATCTCCCAGATTCATGCTCGATTTTGTTTTTGCTATGAGTACTCTGTCAGAGGAGAGCTGATCTCTGACCGGGAAGACCGTTCTAGGCTGGCCGGTCTCCTGGAACTGCTGGCTGGCCCCACCACAATGGATACCCGCCTAACCCTTCTCAGGCTAGCCGGGCTCCTGGAACTCCTGGTCGGCCGCTTCATGCTGGACACCCGCTAACTTTACCACTGGTCCCTCCTGCGGCCCTTTACCTCAGAGCTCCACTCTTTTGGAGATTAGTAGCCCCTAGGGAGGACAAGAGGTTGGGTGATTGTCGAAGGGGAGCACCTTTGGGAACCGGGGTTTTTGGATACCCCTACCCCCCTTTCTTTACCAGGCTGTAACTCCGATCCCCAGTAACGAATCACGTCGCTTTTTGGACTGTGGCATCTGGGGAACGAGAGCTTTTTAAATGACACCATGGAAGTGCCACCACCCCCCCGGGATCACCCCAAAGCCACCACCTCTGGGTCCTGGGGACTGTGGCTGCTATGGAGGCGCCAGCCTGTCTGGAAGGGCGGTAATGGCGGGAGATTTGGGAGGGAGATAAGACCCTTGGTTTGTGTATAAAAGGAGTGTGTGTTTCCCAATAAAATCAGTTCTTGTTTCACCTGAATCCTAGTCTGTCTAGTGCTTTTGGTGGGTTCCTGGTATAATCACTTTATCCGCTACATAGTGGCTTGTTCCAGGTTCTGGCTAGAGGGTAGCCGGAGTCTGCCACAGGGTGGGACCCTGAATACTGGTGTGGTCCAGGTATCAGGGTGGGCTACAGGCTGTAGTCACTTGCCAACTACACAGCTGCAGTCGGCAGGAAGGAAGCAGAAACCCTTTTGGAGGAGCTACCCAGTCGGGGTAGTCGGGGTATCTGTCACAATAATATTTTGTACAATGTTCATGTTTTTTTAAAAAAAAGTCTGGTCCTGATTTTTGGGCATATTCAGCTCTTGTGCTGCCCTGGTGTCCACCCACCCATTTGTACTGTTGTTGTTGGTCCAATTTGTAACTTGAGATATCAGTCATATTCTAGCATACACAGCTGCTGTTCTGCTGCCTGGCATGTCCTGCAGTTCCTCTACTGCTTTTGGTCTCTATCTGCCCCTTTGTGCTGCTGTGCAGCTGCTCCAATGAGAATGTGAAGCAGTTAACAATAGTGGGGTATTTTATCCAAGTTCACAGTGAATTAATCTGGGGTGTTAAACTTACAAATTTATCAGAAACTAAAAATGTTGGATAAATTAGATGGAGACTCCAAATCCAAAACTAAGGGCCAGATTACGAGTGGCGTGCTAACTGTTGCGCACGATAAGGGGTTTTATCATGGCTTTTCATGCACGTCAGAAGAGTGCATATTACAAGTTGAAAGTAAACACGTTAACTTGAGTGCAATTGAATTTAACACATTGCAGGATAGCAAAACGTCAAAGCTCTGGTTAACTGTTATGCAACACATCAAAATTGCATTTAAAAGTACACTCATAATAAATATTTTTTAAAAAATGCAATAAAAGGTTATAAAGGCTCAAAGATATGAGGTCTCAGGTGTTAGGAAAAAGGCTGCAAAGGGCTTCAATATAGAGATACATACACTTGTCTAAATATGTAAATATATATATATATATATATATATATATATATATATATATATATACAGTATATACTGTATATATATGTATATATGTGTGTACAGATGTATTTATATAGTTATATGTGTATATATGTATTAATATAACTATATATACACATTTAAACACATAAATACATATGTATACATATATATATATATAAGTGCATTGGAGCCCTTTTCAGTCATGAAGCTGAACATATTTAATTAAGTGTGTGTGTATGTAATGTAAATAATTCACATTCCAATGTTCTTCACATAAGGGAATATGTTTCAAGTATTTCTAAATAGATATTTATATATATATATATTTATATATATATATATATACATATATATATATATATATATGTATATGTATATATCTATACCTACTTGAATATGTTTCAAGTATTTCTAAATAGATATTTATATATATATTTATATATATATATATACATATATATATGTATATATCTATACCTACTGTATATATAATCATCTATATATACAGGTATAGATATATATTTTACCAAAAAAGCATCATATATATATGTATATATATATATATATATATATATATATATATATATATATATAATAATTAAATAGAACAATCATGGCTGATTTGAATAGCCAATAGAATTACAGTAGCTCTTATTCTATTGGCTATTCAAATCAGCCAATAGAATTACAGTAGCTCTCATACGATTGGCTGCCAATAGGCATTCAAGGGACGCCATTTTTAATTGCGTACCTTGAATTCCTATTCAGTGTACGGCGGAGATCGTATGAAGAGGATCCTCCACGCTCCATGGCTCCAAGGTCTTCAGTTCCAGCGTCGCCGATCTTCAGTTCAAGCATCGCCGGACTTCAGTTCCAGAGTGGACGGTCTTCAGCTCCGCGGTTATCGGTCTTCAACTCCTCTGCTCTGTGCCGGCTGGTTCCTGGAAGAAGAAGAGGTCGTCGCTTCGAAGAAGACTTCTCCGCCTGGAACAGGACCGTCTCCGCCGGTCTTCAGGACCACTTGGGGGTTAGACTTAGGTTTTTTTTAAGGGGGGATCGGGTGGGTTTTAGAGTAGAGGTGTGTGGGTGGTGGGTTGTAATGGTGGGGGATTGTTCTTTTTTTTACAGGTAAAAGAGCTGATTACTTTGGGGCAATGCCCGCAAAAGTCCCTTTTAAGGGCTGGTAATAGAGCTGATTACTTTTGTAATTTAGTTTAGGGTAGGGAAATTTTATTATTTTGGGGTTTTTTTTTATTTTATTAGGGGGCTTAGAGTAGGAGTAATTATCTTAAATTTCTTGTAATCTTTTTTTATTTTTTGTAATTTAGTGTTTGTTTTTTTGGTAATATAGTTTAGTTTATTTAATTGTATTTTCGTTGAGATAATTGTAGTTTAATTAATTTATTGATAGTGTAGTGTTAGGTGTAATGGTAACTTAGGTTAGGATTTATTTTACAGGTAATTTTGTAATTATTTTAACTAGGTAGCTATTAAATAGTTATTAACTATTTAATAGCTATTGTACCTAGTTAAAATAAATACAAAGTTACCTGTAAAATAAATATAAACCCTAAAATAGCTACAATGTAATTATTAATTATATTGTAGCTATCTTAGGGTTTATTTTATAGGTAAGTATTTAGTTTTAAATAGGAATAATTTAGTTAATAATATTAATATTATTTAGATTTATTAAAATAATAATTAAGTTAGGGGGTGTTAGGGTTAGACTTAGGTTTAAGGGGTAATATATTTAAAATAGGTGGCCACGGTGTAGGGGGATCATATTAGGGGGTAATATATTTAAAATAGGTGGCGGCGGTGTAGGGGGCTCAGATTAGGGGTTAATAAAGTTAATATAGGTGGCGGCGGTGTAGGGGGCTCATATCAGGGGTTAATAAAGTTAATATAGGTGGCGGCGGTGTAGGGGTCTCAGATTAGGGGTTAATAAAGTTAATATAGGTGGCGGCGGTGTAGGGGGCTCAGATTAGGGGTTAATAAAGTTAATATAGGTGGCAGCGGTGTAGGGGGGTCAGATTAGGGGGTAATACATATAATATAGGTGTGGCGGTGTAGGGGGGTCAGATTAGGGGGTAATACATATAATATAGATGGCGGCGGGGTCCCGGAGCGGCGGTTTAGGGGTTAAACACTTTATTAGGGATTGCGGTGGGGGATTGCGGTTGACAGGTAGATAGACATTGCGCATGAGTTAGGTGTTAGGTTTTATTTTGCAGGCAGTTTAGGGAGTTACGGGGCTCCAATACTCAGCGTAAGGCTTACTACGTCTGCATTTTGTGGCGAGGTGAAAATGGAGTAAGATTTCTCCATTTTCGCCACTTAAGTCCTTACACTGTATATTGGATACCAAACTGCGCGGGTTTGGTATACCAGTCTATGGGCCATAAAACTACGGCCGAAGGGGGAAATATATGAGCGTAACTTCTAGGTTACACCGTATATAGGACACCAAACCAGCGCAATATTTGGCATCGCCGGCTTTTGCGGGCGACGCTGCATATCGGATCGGAACCCATATCTGTTAATTATATAGTCCCATATAATATGTATGTAGACCACACTGATATGTGATCTGATGCAAGTTGTATGTGTATATCCAAATGCTAGCTAGTCAGGCTCAGTAAACCCATCACCCAAAATACCTGAGAATTTTTAGCATTTTTGCTATCACTTAATTTAAACCGAAATAGAGCCTTGTTTTTTTATTTACCTATCAAAACTATATATATATATTTTTCAACTAGACAAACCAAGGTATTTATCTAGGTATATTTCATGACCTTTATAAAATATCTATGTACCTAACACAGTTTTTAATCCAATTTGTTTTATAAAGTCACATTAAAAGTATTGGCCTTTTAATCAGAGACAATATTTACTTCCATATTTTGGATTCTTTTATAATAAATTAGAAATATTTTTAAATACCTACAACCAATATAATTTGTTTTATATATATATATATATATATCTGTTCTTTCACATCATTACCACAGACAGGGATACAGACCCCACACTCTTGGATACATACCTCATAAAGGTGGGTATGCCAAGGTGAGCATTTATTGATTATTTTGGCTACCACAATGGTTATTTAATAATGCTACACTATATTATTTTATCTTGTCTCCTCTTCTGCTTCTTGGAGCACTATTCCCGCCAGCACACCTTCCTCTACATATATATATATATATAACAGAGTCAGAGATCATATATATGTCAGTAGGAGAATGGAGCTCTTTGTGTTTCCAGAATGAAAACAGTTAATTTTCAGGTGCACTCAGCTAGCGGAATTAGCCGAGCTAGCAAAAAGGCTCCTCTGAGAGCACAGGTTTGTCTCTCTCCTGTGAGGAGGAATTACCTGACAGACTGCCTGTAAGCACAGAAGCACAGAGAGCTCCATTCTCCTGCTGACATATATATGATCTCTGATCCTGTCACAATATATATATATATATATATATATATATATATATATATATATACTGTAGATATAGTGTTAAAGTAAAATTCTAACTAATGAATAAAGAAAATTGCTGCAGTGTATTTCAGGTCTCTCTGTGCGGTAACAATTATTTCACTGCTATTGTGTGTTTCAATATACATGAAATATAAACAAAGTCCCATTTATTATTATGTTTCACCTTGTACTCCAGAGCCCCTTAAGCAGAGGACTAGCAGGTGTTATCATTTGGCACACAGCAAAATGAGTGAGTAGCTGAACAATTCTTCTGAGCCAGCATAATCTGTAAAATAATAGCAAAATGATGGATCTGGATTTCGAATACTTCTAAGGTCATAACAAAGGCAATCCAAGAGGAATTTGTAATGTAGAATGTGCCATATGTGCAGTCCCGAGGGAAAACTACTGCCTGGAACATCCCTTGTATTGTATGATATAAAAAAATATCAGTTTCAGCACAAACATTTGTAATTAAAGTTGGATTAAAAATACACTATAAATACTTTTTTACATCACTTGTGAAAGCAAGGTACATATGTTCATTTTAGCTTTATTATTTAGATTAACATTTAGTAGAATAAGCAGATTCTAGTAAGGAAACATTACATGTAAATTAGCATAAATACATCCTGACTGCTAAAAATATGAGCAAATGACATGGCTTCACTAGTAACTTGTAAAATCTTAGACCTTATTAAATAAATTTTAGACCTTATTAAATAAATTTGGATCCTTTAAATTCATATGAGTTTTTTTAATTATGTATAATTATTTTGGCACAAAGATGGTACGCTTGAGACCAAATGGCATGTAATTGAGTTGGCAGTATATACCAAATATGAGAACAAGATCATAATAAATAAATTGAGCAAGCAAATGCTAGTGGAATGCAAATAAACTCTCCTAATGTCTGTACTCAACCAGATTCACTATCTAAAGAGGTAAAAAATATTGAGGGCCAAACTTTGGAATGGGTTGAAGAACATTAAAATTCTTGGGTGACAGTCATCCTCAATTACCAGGTCAAAAGACATTAGCTAGATGACACTTAGCCTGAAGGAATTCGTGGTGGATTCTCTTTTAATTGCCATGAAGCCTCCAAAGTGATTCCAGAGATATATTTTCTGGCTGTACAATGTTATAAGGAGTGAGTGAGGAAAACTATCCAGAGAAGGTCTAAAGTCTAAAATATATTGTTACTTAGGCAAAGCCAACTTGATAGCTAGCAGCTCTTTATTGGCTACATCATATATCTTCTCAGAAGGGGTAAGTTTCCTAGAGACAAATACATGGGTAAAAGATAGGATTTTGTTTTAATTAAGATAGTAAACCGGGAACCATTTATGTGCTCCATAAAAAGTATAGGGTCCTGTAAATCTCCTGCATTTACAAAAGAAAAATCAAAAAGTTAAGTATACACTCAATGACACTTAACTTACAGTTACAAAAGTGGAAAGGGACTCAGGAAATTCTTATTTCCGATTATTTGAAATTTGATAAACAATGTAGTACTGCAGAGAGTAAGACCAGTAGTATTCTTGGTTTTACAGGTAGAGGTATTTGCAGCAGAAAAAGTAAGGTTCTTGTGCCACTTTTCAGATACTTGTTATGCCTCATCTTGAGTATTGTGTACAGTTCGGGAGGCCGTATCTCTAGAAGGATATAAATAAATTGGAATTTGTTCAAAGAAGAGCTACTTAAGTGGTACATGGTATAAATAATAAAACCAGAAAAGGCTCAATTACCTAAATATCTGAAGCTTAAAGGAAAAAGGAAAATAAGTGATATTTAGGTGATATGATAGAAACTTTGAAGTATTTTAACCCCGTTATACCCTTAAGGACCAGCTGCAGTCCTGGGCTTTTCTCTGTCACGATCTCGCTCAAAATTGCAGGATCGCACTATTTCTGCATGCCCCAGGAGTGGGGCACTGCTGAAATAGATTTGCAGAGTTACCAATGCATAGAGGGCCACTCTGTGGCCCTCTCTGCATTGGCCAGCAGTGGTGCTGATCATTGGTGGGTGGGATGATGAGGAGGGTGGCGGGTGGGCGGCCCATTGCTGTAGGAGGCAGGAGGAGGGTAGGAGCAGGTGGGACCGCTTAGTCACGCTACAGGGAAGCCAAAAAAAACAGCGTCATTGAGGGGGAAGGAGGGAGGAGCGAGGTAGGGGAAATGAGGGAGATCCTATGTGGGATCCATTGCCATAAAGGGATCTGGGAGGGGGGGAGGGTATTGAAGGGGGGTCAGCTATACTACAGACAAAAAGGTAATTTTAATTTTTTTGTAAAACATTTACCTAATTTGCAGCAAACTGGGTAGAAGGGGGAGGGTTAGAGAGCTGTTTGGGGGGATCAACAACTTTCCAATTTACTTTTATCACCAATTTTGCTTTGTTCTCTTGGTATTCTTAGTTGAAAGCTAAACCTAGGGGTTTATATGCTAATTTTCTAGACCTTGAAGGCCGCCTCTAATCTAAATGCATTTTGATAGTTTTTCACCACTAGAGGGCATTAGTTCACGTGTTTCATATAAATAACATTGAGCTCATGCACGTGAATTTACCATGCAGTCAGCTCTGATTGGCTAAAATGCAAATCTGTCAAAATAACTGAAATAAGGGGGCAGTCTGCTGAGGCTTAGATACAAGGTAATTACAGAGGTAAAACGTGTATAATTATAACTGTGTTGGTTATGAAAAACTGGGGAATGGGTAATAAAGGGATTATCTATCTTTTAAAACAACAACAACAATTCTGGTGTTGACTGTCCCTTTAAGATGGTGGTGACAATTGTGAGGTGGGGGAGGAAAGAGAGCTGTTTGAGAGGTGTCAGGGAGGGATCAGGGGGTTGGATGTGTCAGGTGGGAGGCTGATCTATACACTAAAGCTAAAATTAACCCTACAAGCTACCTAATTAACCCCTTCACTGCTGGGAATAATACAAGTGTGGTGCGCAGCAGCATTTAGCGGCCTTCTAATTACCAAAAAGCAATGCCAAAGCCATATATGTCTGCTATTTCTGAACAAAGGGGATCCCAGAGAAGCATTTACAACCATGTGTGCTATGATTGCACAAGCTGTTTGTAAATAATTTCAGTGAGAAACCTAAAATTGTGAAAAAAAAATTTAAAAAAATTAATTTGATTGCATTTGACGGTGAAATGGTGGCATGAAATATACTAAAATGGGCCTAGAGCAATACTTTGGGTTGTCTACTAAAAATATATATATAGTTTTGATAGGTAAATATATATAAAAAAAGGCTCTATTTCTGTTTAAATGTAGTGATGGCAAAAATGCTAAAAATGCTCTGGTCTTTTGGGGAAGTTTTTGTATAAAATACCTGGTCCTTAATGGGTTAAGGGGCTTAATAAAACTGAGGCTGTAAGTATTTTTCACAAAAAGAGCAATTCCAGAACAAGGGGTCATGATCTCAAGTTGAAGGGTAAAAGGTTCAGGAGTAATTTGCAGAAGCACTTCTTCAGAAAGGGTGGTTGATTCATGGAATAAACTTCTATTAGAGGTGGTAAGGACAAACACTGTGAGGGACTTCAAGAATGCCTGTGATAAGCATCAGACTTTCCTACAAACTAAGTCATTTTACACTTTTAGGACATTTTGGGCATACTTCTTGGGCCCTATGGGTTTTATCTGCCATCAAAAATGATGTTTCTATATTAATTTCAGCTGCGGTGTTAAATGTCTTCTATTATGTAATCACTTAATGGCAATTTTGGGATTAAAATTGTATATTTTTGACAGCTGTGAAATAAATTGAGATCATTCTCCAATTACATCCTGCGTGGTAAAAACACTTTAATTAAAGGGACATAAAATCCAATTTTTTTTCTTTCTTGATTCTGATAGAGAATACAATTTTAAACAACATTCCAATTTACTTCTATTATTTAATTTGCGTAAGTCTTCAGATATCCTTTGTTGAAGAAAGAGCAGTGCACATGGGTGAGCCAATCACGTGAGGCATCTATGTGCAGCAACCACTCAGCAGCTACCGAGCATATTTAGATATGCTTTTCAACAAAGGCTGTCAAGAGAATGAAGCAAATTAGCTAATAGAAGCAAAATGGAAAGTTGTTTAAAATTGCATGCTCTTTCTAAATCATGAAAAAAATTGGGTTTCATGTCCCTATAAGTGTCTGTATAATGGGAATAAAAATAGGAAATTATATTTGTAGCTATTTAACAACAAGTTATCTTTAAAAACAAACATTCCTTATACATCTGATAAAAATGTGGAAGGATCATTTTACAAGGCACTTTGATGAAGTATGGCAGCTATAATTTGATAAATGGGTCATTATAAGAGTATGAGATGCGATAGATTGATTCTCTAGGATTTTTTTTGTTTTTTGCCACAGGGCATCTTGACTGCACTTGACACATTTGCCTCTAGCCAGGTTTATTTAAGACTATTCAAGTGTCAATCCTTAGTACTTAGCAAGGCATGCTACCAATGCCATTGAGATGCTCTGCCTGTGACATTTCCTGTTCGTGCTAGTTTGCTCAGACAGAATTTCACAGTTGGCAATAAATCCAAGCATGCAGCCTGAGCCTCAGAGTCTAGTTACGATGAGTGAGACATTTCATGCTTCTTTTTAATATCTAACACCTCATTCCAGGAAGTCTTCTCCATTTGGGCACTCTGATGATGTAACCAAATGAGAGGAAGACATCTTCCATGTATTTAAGAACATCCCCTGGTTAATATAATAGGAAACTTTTTGTTTTTTCCAAAACATATTTTGTAAGGCACATGGATATTTTTATTTCTACATTTATTTACATATCCTAAGCAATGATATTTATTAGCAATGAACATATGGAGGGTATACTATTCAAATAACATACTGAATATAATGAAAGCATGAAAGCTACACTTAAATGGACAGTCTACTCCAGACAGACTTGCATTTTAGCCAATCAGTGCTGACTCATAAATAACTTTATGGGAGTGAGCACAATGTTATCTATATGGCCCACATGAACTAGCACTGTTGAACTGTGAAAAACTGTCAAAATGCACTGAGATAAGAGGCAGCCTTCAAGGGCTTAGAGATTAGCATATGAGCCTGCCTAGGTTTAGCTTTCAACTAAGAATACCAAGAGACCAAAGCAAATTTGATAATAAAAGTTAATTGGAAAGTTGTTTAAAATGGCATGCCCTATCCGAATCATGACAGTTTCATTTTAACAAGACTGTCCCTTTAAACTAATTTTTAAAAACTATTACACCACAGCAGTGTGATATATCTTACAGGGTTGTGTTTTCTGAGCATTATTTTATGAGACTCCACTTACCAGCCCTAGAAATATTAGGCTTCAAAGTTGGAGTTGCCTCTGCATATGTTTAAATTAATAATAATACAATTACATGTTATGGAGATCTAAAATAATACAATTATCATTAACTAAAATAGAATATAAGAGATGACAATAAGCAGATGAGACCTCAGATTTGCCACATTGTGATAATCTTAGTCTGGGTCTTATCTGCTGTTACTACTTAAGGTCAGATTACGAGTGGTGCGCTAACAGTAATGTGCAAGCGATATCCGGTTTATTGTGCATGAGCACAATCACGATTTATGAAATAATGATTACTGCAACCTCAGAGCTTTCAGAACTGTTACATGAAACAAAGTGTCACAAAACACATCATAAATAAATTTAAAAGTACAGTTACACTCATAATAACACTATCTAATAAAAAAATATTTTAAAAAAAATATTGCACTAAAAAGTTATAAGGGCTTAAAGATATGAGGACTGAGGTGTTACAAAAAAGGTAGGCAAATGTCTTAAACATATAGATACATACATAAACCTCTCTAAAGATGTATATGTATAGATAGATAGATAGATAGATAGATAGATAGAAAGAAAGAAATAGATTTGATAGATATATAAAGATATATATATATATATATATATATATATATATATATATATATATATTCTTATATATAAATATCTGTATATATATATATATATATATATATATATACACATCTATCTATATATATATCTATATATATATATACACATCTATCTATCTATATATATATATATATATATATATATATATATATATACACACATATACAAATATATATATACACATATACAAATATATATATATAAATATATATATTATAGATATATTTTTCAAAAAGATTCCAATATATATATATAGTGTATATATATATATATATATATATATATATATATATATATATATGGTATAGATATATTTTTCAAACAAATTCCAATATATATACAGGTGTTTTTTTGGGATTGGGTTTCTTGGAGGCTTGATGTTTTTATTGTGACATTTGACAAAGGTGTTGTTAGGCACCGAAACGTTATGTCATTTCTTATGAAGAACTAAAATAAAAGTTATTTTTTTATGAAGAACAGCGAGTGCCTTTTTGATGGGACGGTAATGTGAGTTAAAGTGCACCCTGGCAGCTGTATACATATGTATAAGAACTTTGGAAGGTGAAATATTCATATTTTCATGTCAGGTTAGCGCACTTGAGAAAATGCAATTAGGTTTGCGTGTAAGTAAGGTGTTATGTTTTTTGCCATCGAAGTCAATGTGGGAATACATTAACGCGTTTGTGATATTGGAAGTTTGTCTTTTTGTGTCTGTCTGGTTAGCGCACGAGGGAAAACCTTTTACTTCCAACTTTTAATATGAACGCTACCTAATGCGTGCAAAAAGCTTACTTCTAGCAGAGTTAACACACAAACAGGAGCAATAATTACTGCTCCACTCGTAATCTGGCCTTTATAATTTTGTTAAACAATGTATAAGGATTGTGATAGCAAAGAAGAACAAAAAGAGAAGGCGCCACAATGGTGCAATATCATTCAGATGCGTGAGAGGTATGTACAAGAGTAATCACATTATACTCACACTCTCCAGAGCACTTAAAAAGTGCCAGATAGGCGTGCTGAACTATCATAAGCTGTTCAGAAAGCTCTCACAGGCATATCCGCTTGTGTTGTGTCTCAAAAATGATCCCGGCCACAAGCACAGGTGTACTTGAATTGAATACGGCAAACTGCTAGCACACAGGGATAATGATATCGTCAAATGCCAGAAGGTATTAGTAAGCATAAACAAAGATGTGCCGTGCCGTTGAGTGTCTAAATACAATAGACTTTAATAAATGCTTTAAAACATTAAAAAGTTCACAACGCGTTTCCTAGCTACACATGGACTGCTTCCTCAGGTGAATAATAAACACTGAACAACACAGCATTTAAAAACCCTTCAGGTGATTCTGATTAGATTGATCTTAATTACAGCTGAAAGTGATCACTAAACTTCTAAGGTGACATATTAGTCAGGCCCACATGAATACAGCTAC
The DNA here is from genome assembly GCF_027579735.1 of Bombina bombina. Taxonomy (NCBI): domain Eukaryota; kingdom Metazoa; phylum Chordata; class Amphibia; order Anura; family Bombinatoridae; genus Bombina; species Bombina bombina. The sequence goes on along the minus strand of NC_069500.1, from coordinate 684,131,910 downwards.
AATGAAACCATCATTCTCATGGATACCATACTTGCTATGTATGTAAATCAAATGGGGTAACAATATATAAAAAAATATAGGGGCCTAGTTATCAAGCCGTCAACCTCAAATACGCTGGAATTCCGCAGCGTATTTGTGGCGAGGCTGATACGCCTTAGTTATCAAAGGCTCGAGACCGGCAAAAGTAGAATTTTGTGACGTAAGCATCGATCCGCCGGACTCCGTCCGACACAGATCGATTCTTACGTCATTCCAGATGTTCCGCACACAAGTGCGGCACATTCTCACTACTTTTGCTAGTTATCAAAAAACTAGCAGGTACGCTCGGCACTTTTACGGCCCAGCGTACCTGGTTTTCAATCCGCCACCCCTGGAGGCGGCGGATCCCATAGGAATCAATGGGAGTCTGACCATAGCGAAAGTACAAGTTTGCTGCTGCCAGATATCCCATTGATTCCTATGGGAGCTGTCTACACCTAACACCCTAACATGTACCCCGAGTCTAAACACCGCTAATCTGACCCCCCCTACACCGCCGCAACTAAATAAAGTTATTACCCCCTAAACCGCCGCTCCCGGAGCCCACCGCAAGCTACTCTATACATATTAACCCCTAAACCGCCGCTCCCGGAGCCCACCGCAACTATAATAAATGTATTAACCCCTAAACCGCCGCTCCCTGAACCCGCCGCAACCTATATTAAATTTATTAACCCCCTATCCTGCCCCCCCTACACCGTCGCCACCTATAATAAATTTATTAACCCCTAATCTGCCCCCCCTACACCGTCGCCACCTATAATAAATTTATTAACCCCTATCCTGCCCCCCACTACGCCGCCGCCACTGTAATAAAATTATTAACCCCTAAACCTAAGTCTAACCCTAACGCCCCCCTAACTTAAATATTAATTAAATAAATCTAAATAAATTAACTCTTATTAACTAAATGAATCCTATTTAAAAATAAATACTTACCTTTAAAATAAACCCTAATATAGCTACAATATAAATAATAATTATATTCTAGCTATCTTAGGATTTATATTTATTTTACAGGTAACTTTCAATTTATTTTAACCATGTACAATAACTATTAAATAGTTATTAACTATTTAATAGCTTACCTAGCTAAAATAAAGAGAAATGTACCTGTGAAATAAATCCTAACCTAAGTTACAATTACACCTAACACTACACTATACTTTAATAAATTATTCCTATTTAAAAATAAATACTTACCTGTAAAATAAACCCTAAGATAGCTACAATATAATTAATAATTATATTATAGCTATCTTAGGATTTATATTTATTTTACAGGTAACTTTGTATTTATTTTAGCTAGTTAGAATAGTTATTAAATAGTTATTAACTATTTAATAACTACCTAGCTAAAAGAAATACAAAATTACCTGTAAAATAAATCCTAACCTAAGTTACAATTAAACCTAATACTACACTATCATTAAATTAATTAAATAAACTACCTACAAATAACTACAATTAAATAAAATTAAATAAACTAACTAAAGTACAAAAAATAAAAAAAGCTAAGTTACAAAAAATAAAAAAATAAGTTACAAACATGTTAAAAATATTACAACAATTTTAAGCTACTTACACCTAATCTAAGCCCCCTAATAAAATAACAAACCCCCCCAAAATAAAAAAATCCCTACCCTATTCTAAAATAAATAAATTTCAAAGCTCTTTTACCTTACCAGCCCTTAAAAGGGCCATTTGTGGGGGCATGCCCCAAAAAGTTCAGCTCTTTTGCCTGTAAAAGAAAAATACAACCCCCCCCAACATTAAAACCCACCACCCACATACCCCTAATCTAACCCAAACCCCCCTTACAAAAACCTAACACTAATCCCCTGAAGATCATCCTACCTTGAGTCGTCTTCACTCAGCCGAGCCACCGATGGAACTGAAGAGGACATCCGGAGCGGAAGAAGTTAATCCTCCAAGCGGCGCTGAAGAAATCTTCCATCCGATGAAGTCATCATCCAGGCGGCGCTGAAGAGGTCTTCTATCCGGCGAAGTCATCTTCCAAGCCGGGTCTTGAATCTTCCTTCCGCCGACGCGGAACCACCTTCTTCACCGACGGACTACGACGAATGACGGCTCCTTTAAGGGACGTCATCCAAGATGGCGTCCCCTCAATTCCGATTGGCTGATAGGATTCTATCAGCCAATCGGAATTAAGGTAGGAAAAATCTGATTGGCTGATGGAATCAGCCAATCAGATTGAGCTCACATTCTATTGGCTGTTCCGATCAGCCAATAGAATGCGAGCTCAATCTGATTGGCTGATTGGATCAGCCAATCGGATTGAACTTGAATCTGATTGGCTGATTCCATCAGCCAATCAGATTTTCCTACCTTAATTCCGATTGGCTGATAGAATCCTATCAGCCAATCGGAATTGAGGGGACGCCATCTTGGATGACGTCCCTTAAAGGAGCCGTCATTCGTCGTAGTCCGTCGGTGAAGAAGGTGGTTCCGCGTCGGCGGAAGGAAGATTCAAGACCCGGCTTGGAAGATGACTTCGCCCGGATAGAAGACCTCTTCAGCGCCTCTTTGAAGATGACATCGGCCGGATCGAAGACTTCTTCAGCGCCGCCTGGATGATGACTTCATCGGATGGAAGATTTCTTCAGCGCCGCTTGGAGGATTAACTTCTTCCGCTCCGGATGTCCTCTTCAGTTCCATCGGTGGATCGGCTGAGTGAAGACGACTCAAGGTAGGATGATCTTCAGGGGATTAGTGTTAGGTTTTTGTAAGGGGGGTTTGGGTTAGATTAGGGGTATGTGGGTGGTGGGTTTTAATGTTGGGGGGGGTTGTATTTTTCTTTTACAGGCAAAAGAGCTGAACTTTTTGGGGCATGCCCCCACAAATGGCCCTTTTAAGGGCTGGTAAGGTAAAAGAGCTTTGAAATTTATTTAATTTAGAATAGGGTAGGGATTTTTTTTATTTTGGGGGGGTTTGTTACTTTATTAGGGGGCTTAGATTAGGTGTAAGTAGCTTAAAATTGTTGTAATATTTTTAACATGTTTGTAACTTATTTTTTTATTTTTTGTACTTTAGTTAGTTTATGTAATTTTATTTAATTGTAGTTATTTGTAGGTAGTTTATTTAGTTAATTTAATGATAGTGTAGTATTAGGTTTAATTGTAACTTAGGTTAGGATTTATTTTACAGGTAATTTTGTATTTCTTTTAGCTAGGTAGTTATTAAATAGTTAATAACTATTTAATAACTATTCTAACTAGCTAAAATAAATACAAAGTTACCTGTAAAATAAATATAAATCCTAAGATAGCTATAATATAATTATTAATTACATTGTAGCTATCTTAGGGTTTATTTTACAGGTAAGTATTTATTTTTAAATAGGAATAATTTATTAAAGTATAGTGTAGTGTTAGGTGTAATTGTAACTTAGGTTAGGATTTATTTTAGGGGTAAATTTCAGTTTATTTTAGCTAGGTAAGCTATTAAATAGTTAATAACTATTTAATAGCTATTGTACCTAGTTAAAATAAATTGAAAGGTACCTGTAAAATAAAAATAAATCCTAAGATAGCTAGAATATAATTATTATTTATATTGTAGCTATATTAGGGTTTATTTTATAGGTAAGTATTTAGTTTTAAATAGGATTCATTTAGTTAATAAGAGTTAATTTATTTAGATTTATTTAATTAATATTTAAGTTAGGGGGGCGTTAGGGTTAGGGTTAGACTTAGGTTTAGGGGTTAATAATTTTATTACAGTGGCGGCGGCGTAGTGGGGGGCAGGATAGGGGTTAATAAATTTATTATAGGTGGCGACGGTGTAGGGGGGGCAGGATAGGGGTTAATAGGTTTAATATAGGTTGCGGCGGGTTCATGGAGCGGCGGTTTAGGGGTTAAACTATTTATTTAGTTGCGGAGAGGTGCGGGATCAGCAGGATAGGGGTTAATAATTTTATAATAGAGGGCGACGGTGTAGGGGGGGCAGGATAGGGGTTACTAGGTATACTGTAGGTGGCAGCGGTGTCCGGGAGCGGCGGTTTAGGGGTTAATACATTTATAAGAGTTGCGGCGGGGTCTAGGAGTGGCGGTTTAGGGGTTAGTAACTTTATTTAGTTGCGGGGGGCTCCGGGGGCGCCGGTATAGGGGGTAGAACAGTGCAGTTTAGTGTGAGTGCTTAGTGACAGGCTAGCAATAAAGCTGGGAAAAAGCCGAAGGGCAGCGAGATCGGATGAGTGATAACTGTCACAGTCCGCTGCTCATCGCCCCGCGGCTTTTTGACAGCTTTATTTGATAACTTAGGCGTATTTTTTCAGGTCCGCGGCAGCGAAGGTAGGCGAGCTTAGGCGGGCGTATTGGGCCGGCGAAGCCAGAAAAGTAGACGGCTTGATAACTACCCCCCATAATATAAATATGTATTAATGCCATAAGGACAGATATCAAAATATATATATATATATATATATATATATATCAGTAGGAACCAAAATCGATCCATAAAATCAGAAATACATAATAATAATAATAATAATAATAAAAATACATTAAATATATATATATATACAAATGTTGTTAAACGAATATTAATAAACACATAGCACATATGAGAATCAGATATAATCAAACATAGAAAAAATCATATCATTATGAACAAAACGCACATACGTTGTTACGCATGTAGCAATAAGGGATCAGTCTATAAGGTGGTTACATATTGTCTACAATTAATCTGAAGTTGATCTGCCCAAATGATATATACAATATATATAGCTATATATATAGCTAGTGTAGTCTAATCAACATATGACCCCAGGTAGAACTCTTAGTTAAACGCTGCCATATCGATCTGTTCATTTTGGCCAAAGGGACAAAAGGTTTTCAACTTCCAAATCCAATACGTTTCCATTTGGAGTAAACGCACTAACCTATTAGTGCCCCAACTCTTACAAATATGATCAATAGGGAAAATCTAAAAAATATCAGATCTGCTTTGATGTTGGCAAGCACTATGTCTAGGGACACTATGGTTGGGGAGGGTTTTTTAGGTTCCTCAAATGCTCTCCCCATCTTTTTTTAGAGGTGACCCGATTCTTAGAGACGTAGTGGGTCCTAGTCCAATATGTACTTTTAGGTGAGCACCTACTATAAAAAATAGGTTGGCTCCAAGTAAAATAGTTATGAGCAAACTAAAACCATCAGACAATAAGCTAAAATATAGAAATAAGGCCAAAAATGTAATCTATTGTGTGTTGCAGGATTTTATAAATGTAAGAGTGCTAATTGTGGTCTTTGCTCTTATACTTTTGGTACTAGAACTACCTTCACATCCTTCGCCACTAATGAATCTTTTGACATCTCAATACGTTTTACATGTGATTCTCAATTTGTGGATTATATTTTGAAGTGTATCTGTGAGATACAGTACATAGGTAGGACCTGTAGACCCCTCAAAAAAGATGGGGAGAGCATATGAGGAACCTAAAATCTCCCCAACCATAGTGTCCCTAGACATGGTGCTTGCCAACATCAAAGCAGATCTGATATTTTTAGGATTTTCCCTATTGATCATATAAGTAAGAGTTGGGGCACCAATAGGTTAGTGCATTTACGCCAAAGGGAAATGTATTGGATTTGGAAGTTGAAGAACAAACAGATTGATTGACAATGTTTAACTAAGAGTTCTATCTGGGGCCATATGTTGATTAGACTACACTAGCTATATATATATATATATATATATATATATATATATATATATATATATATATAGCTATATATAGCTATATATATTGTATATATCATTTGGGCAGATCAACCTCAGATTAAATGTAGACAATATGTAACCGCCTTATAGACTGATCCCTTATTGCTACATGAGTAACAACGTATGTGCATTTTTTCGTTATGATATGATTTTATTTATGTTTGATTATATCTGATTCTCATATGTGCTATGTGTTTATTAATATTAATTTCACAAAATTTGTATATATATTTTTTATGCATTTTATTATGTATTTCTGATTTATATATATATATATATATATATATATATATATATATATATATATATATATAAGTGTAAAGAAGAAAATCACTAGCGCTAATTCTAAGTAGATTGTATTAATGTGTCTAATGATCTCTTAAAAGGCCAATAATATATACGTATGTGTGTTAGGGACTAATAGTATTACCTCCAAATATATTTGAAAGTACAGTTAATATCATATGAATATAAAATTACATATAAATATGAATATAAGCCTAAAGTTCTGTAATAGTCACAATTAGGACTTATAGTATCAGTTAAACTGTCCCTGTTAATTTGTCACAAAATATGGACCATATAAAAAGAGAGAGTAGCGTGCAGCCCCTATATTGATACAGAGTACCCCTGTCTCTGAAAAAAAGTAAATGCAGAAAGAGCAATTTCAATAACAGTGCAGAGGCGCTCAGCTAGCAATAATGTTCTTATTCAATGGTTATAAACATGATTGTAGTCCACAGTAAATGTAAATAAGTTCCTTAAACCCAAACGTTTAGATTCTTTGATACAGTGATGTATAGTAAGTAATTACTGCTTAACAACTATTACCCCAATCATATGAGGTAAGGTATTCGCTCAGCTTATGGTAGAGTGAAATAGGTTCTCCGTGCCTCTATATATATATTGATATTTCTCCTTATGGCATTAGTTGATTTAAATACATAGCAAGTATGGTATCAATACATAGCAAGTATGGTATCCATGAGAACGTTGGTTTCATTGTAGCTGTATTCATGTGGGCGTGACTAATATGTCACCTCAGAAGTATAGTGATCACTTTCAGCTGTAATTAAAATCGATCCAATCAGAATAAATGCCGTGCTGTTCAGTGTTTACCTGAGGAAGCAGTCCATGTGTAGACTAGGAAACGCGTTGTGAACTTTTTAATGTTTTAAAGCATTTATTAAAGTCTATTGTATTTAGACACTCAACGGCACGGCACACCTTTGTTTATGCTTACTAATACCTTCTGGCATTTGACGATATCATTATCCCTGTGTGCTAGCAGTTTGCCGTATTCAATTCAAGTACACCTGTGCTTGTGGCCGGGATCATTTCTGAGACACAACACAAGCGGATATGCCTGTGAAAGCTTTCTGAACAGCTCATGATAGTTCAGCACGCCTATCTGGCACTTTTTAAGTGCTCTGGAGAGTGTGAGTATAATGTGATTACTCTTGTACATACCTCTCACGCATCTGAATGATATTGCACCATTGTGGCGCCTTCTCTTTTTGTTCTTCTTTGCTATCACAGTTCTTTTGGCTGCGGTCCTGTTGGATTTTGGAGAAGCAAGCAGCTGCATAGAGACACCGTCTATCATTCCGACATTTTGTGGACTTTGTTATGATCTCTACCCTTTATGTTCCCGGTTTTTGCCATCTGTTATTTGCAAAACCAGTGACTTTTAATATAACACTTTTTTTATACATATATTTTTGTATGTTCTGTATATATTTTGATCACAGTGATTTACATATATATTTATTTTAAAATACAGTATTATCATAGTATTATCACAGATTTTTGGCACTAGGAGGTGCATTCAGTTTTTTTGTAAATCTATAAGGATTGTGATAGGATGGGTCAATGTCAGAATTTAGCCTTCCCATTCTTCTGATTGGTTAATTCTGCAAAGATATGAACATGCCACTTCCTAATTTATGATGCTTCTCCAGCATTTCCCAAGCATTCCAAGAAGGATTGTATTTACACTAACTACATCCCTATGTGTTTGTTAAAAATAATCCTACTGATTTTTTATTAGAAGTGATGTCACCACTACTGTGCACTTGTTCTTTGTACAAAATATAATATAGAATGTAATGCGGTGGAAAGTGTATTGCAAAGTTTTACCACATGACCACCAAGTAAGGCAATCCCCCCAAGAGAAGTTATTTCCAGGCCATTTATTTATTGTCTAACAATAAATTGTTCTCATTCCTCTACACATAGGGGCCGATTTATTATGTTCGGGCAGACATGATCTGCTGTAGCGGATAATGTCCACCCGACATCGGTAAATGTCGACAGCATAAGCTGTTGGCTTTTATCATTGCACAAGCATTTCTAGTGAAATGCTTGTGCAATGGCACCCCCTGCACATTCACGGCCAATTAGCCACTAGCAAGGGGTGTCAATCATCCCGATTGGGATGATTGCTGTACGCCACCTCAGAGAATGAGTTAATAAGCAGCGACATAACATTCGCAGCATCATAAATCAGCCCCATAGAGTCTAATGTCCAACCATTTAAACTACATTTATACTTACTAAAACATTTCTTTCTTCATGTTCGGAAGTAACACCTCAGTCTTACCCAAAGGTAGAATGTTCTGGTGTCAAAGCTCCTCACCTATAAACTCCCCTGTAAGTGTAAATTTTACAGGAGACAAACATCTTAGACTCATTTTAGTGAATGGTTTAATAACCAAAACTCATTACATTAAATAAGATGGATATGATGTCTGGTATTAAATAAGAATTAGATATTTCATACTTATTGAATTGATTGAAGTAATCAAAAACTTATAACAATGATAAGAAGCGGTTTACTTTATTGTTTTGTTATTTGCTCATGCATACTTGCACCTATTAAGGCATCTGTTTGAATAGACTGTGCCCTATTACTTATTTAGAGCCGTTGCTGTCACTTTTACTGAGTACAAAAAGATACAGGTGTCTTTTAAAAACGTTTTGCAGTACCACAGTAAGTCCAGTGTTATTTAATAAGGAAGTATTTTTTATTACTTGATACAAAAGGTAAGAAAATAGTTTTTTAAAATTCCTCCTTCAGTCGTTGTGGTTAGGGTTAAATGTTTGGAGGGATCTGGACAGAACAGATAAGCCAAACAGGGAAGGCACTAGCTGGGTCTTACAATCTGTTTATAAAAACATGTGACATACACAAAAGTGACTCACCATTTATATCTCCTTCCCCGGATCCCCTTCATGTTGCCAGCAGTGTTCCGGAAGCAGCCGACATCCCGTGACCTTTGACGTCACCCTAGACTGACCCAATCCAGCCAGCTGTCATACAAAGCAACGCTGCCTCACAGCCGGCTGTGTAAACAAAGCAAACACCACGTGTAGTGATAATTTAAAACAAAACACTTTTCAGCGTTAGTCGATCAGTAAAAATTAAAGGGACATGAAGCCCAAATTTTTTTCCTTCATGATTTACAAAGATCATGCAATTATAAACAACTTTCCAATTTACTTCTATAATCTAATTTGCTTAATTCTCTTGAAATCCTTTGTTATAAAGCATATCTAAATAGGCTCAGTAGCTGCTGATTGGTGGCTGCACATAGATTCCTCATGTGATTGTTTCTATTTCTTCAACAAAGGATTTCTAAAGAATGAAGAAAATTAGATAATAAAAGTGAATTGGAATGTTGTTTAAAATTGTATTCTCTATCTAAATCATGAAAGAAAAATTTGTGGTTTCATGTCCCTTTAAGCAATCATATACATTACTGAATATGTCCTATACAGTATACTATTTCTATGTCCTACACTTACATGTTCTATACTCATTATACAGCAGTATTGCATATTATTAGCAGTGTGTAAAATACTACATGATTAATGCAAGATTCTAATAAACACAGAATGGATGGATGAGTAAATTAAAGGGATATGAAACCCATTTTTTTTTTCTTCCAGGATTCAGATAGAGCATGCTATTTTAAGCAACTTTTTAATTTACTCCTTTTATCAAATTTTATTCGTTCTCTTGGTATCTTGATGATTGGTGGCTACATTTGTGGCTCCACACATAATCTAGCCCACGAGTCAGGTGAAGTGATAACTGCCTCATATCAATCAGAAAAAGTGGTTATATAAATGAGTAAATGATAGGGTGCTTGGAGTTTGTCTGTATTTCTTGCTAGTAAAATCTGATGTGTATAGATGTCTGGATGTTGTGAGATGATAGTGAATATTTTTGTGAAAATTCAGAGTTTTATGGTGAGAAAGTGTAAAAGCAGATTGAGAGACAGAGAGAGTTTTTTTTTAAATGAGTCACAAATGTGGACATTTTTTTCACACATTGCTTGATTTAAGAGAGAGTCGGTGATGCTACCTTGCTGGGATTTTAAACGTTTATCTGCATTTCTTGCTGGGGAGTAAGCTGTATATGTAAGCATATCAATCAGGGGTTGAAATTTATCACAAAATGCTACTAGTCCTAGTTTACTATTACATTATAATTCTTAGGGGCCGATTTATCAAGGGCCAAATGGCCCCTGATGCCTCTGTTTCCGTGCGACTGCTGCTCCTTAACTGGTCCACTGCCATCCTATACGATCAGGTTGATTGACACCCTTGCTAGTGGCCAATCTGCAGGGGGCGGCATTGCACAAGCATTCAGCGATGTCTGTCGGACATGATATGCTACAGCATATTATGTCGGACAGATAAACTTAAATACACTTTTATACATTTTTTTATTTTGGGTGTAATAAAATGAATGTATTTCTCCAGACGCCTAACATTTAAATTAAAATAGAAGGAGCATATAGTTTTATTTATTATTTAGTGCTTTGTTTATTTGCTCTTTTGCATTATACAGTTATAAAGAAGAAAACATAATAAAAACAAAACACAAAAGAACCAACAAAAGTTAACCTGTACATATAAAGCCTAAACCAGTAAAACTTTTAACAAACTATTCCAGTAAAGAAAGTGTTAACTCAAACAAAGCACATTGCCATTTATAAGGAATCTTATTCTTTGCTGCTGTTAAAAAGGTGTTAGAAGACAATACTCCCAGCTGCCTTCCCCAGTGTGTCCAAGGGGCTTATAGAATGAAGGAGAGGGTGTGATGTCATACAAAACTTTGTGCCTTCCAGGAAGCTCACTCCTCACCACTGTAAAATGCTTTCTGGGAATTAGAGTCCAGGAGGCCTATTTATCAAAGGTCTGTCAGACCTGATCCAACAGTGCGGATCAGGTCCGACAGACCTCGCTGAATGCGGAGAGCAATATGCTCTCCTTATTCAGCATTGCACCAGCAGCTCTTGTGAGCTGCTGGTGCAATGCTACCCCCTGCAGATTCGCAGCCAATCGGCTGCCAGCAGGGGGGTGTCAATCAACCCGATCGTACTCAATCGGGTTGAATTGTGGCAATCTCTTTCCGCCTGCTCAGAGCAGACAGATGGGGTTATGGAGCAGCGGTCTTTAGACCCCTGCTTCATAACTGCTGTTTCTGGCGAGCCTGCAGACTAGCCAGAAACACGGGCCCTCAAACTCCATTCGGAGCTTGATAAATGGGCCTCCAGATCTGCAGTGGCACAATGCTGAGAGGGAAATAATGAACAATTTCCAGAATGCTATGTAACTCCCAAAATAATGTGTTTCTTCCTCTAAATGGAGCTACATTCAGGGGGATTAAAAGGAAAAAAACAGATATTCAGTTGTCTTTTTTCCTGCAGTTTCTACTACAGGTAGGGAGGAAAATCAAAGGGGGCAGATGCCCCCCCCTGTAGATGCCCACAATGGTAGCTGATCACTGTGATAAGCTCTCACATACTGCTACTATTTAGTGAGCAACCAGTGCCAAATGTGTCACTAAATAGTAATATTTCAAGTATGATTTATTTAGTCATTAACATAAATACTCTAGATATAAAGAAGTGTAGTAACTCCATTGTGACAAATCTCATAGGATATAGGCCTTGTTTTTCCAGTGAAATTTCAACAAATAAAAAGGAAATGGGGCTAAATTTGACAGGATGTATAAATAATATTGCTTATGTAAGCTCCAGGTATCATAAAATAAATTTTATTAACACAGCCACTATAGGCCTTGGATGAATATTAAGTTTATATCATGACAACTGTTTTCCCCCATTCCAATCAGTTTGAATTCACACATAAACTATAGCAGCTTAGCAGGGACGTGCACTCATAAGAGGCAGGGGAGGCAGTGCCTACCCAACCATATGTGGCCAAAGCTTAATTACATTTAATTAAAACAAAAAAAAGTCCCCAAAAAAATATTTTGCCCCCAGGTAATGCTATGGAGAGGCAGGTACAGGAACGCTTCTCTCCATTGCAGTACATGGGTCAAAGGAAAAGCTGTGCTGCAGCGCCACCTGTGTTCTGTCAATATATTAGCAGTAAAAATTGGGACCAATAGGAGGCACCCTCTTGATGCCTCCTAGCAATTGAAGGATATATAGATTAATCAGAAGGAGGATGCAGTGAGCAGGGTCATGTGACACAACTGGAAGCTGAGGTAACCTAACAACAAATGACACCAAGCAGAAGAGTAAAGTAGTATTCTACATCTCTTGTGATTCACAAATTGTGTTCAGATACAGCTCATTAACAGGGGGGGACAGTAAGTGAGCATAACCCAATACTGACAGGAAGTCAAAGGGTAAATTCAAATTTAAATCCATAATTTAAAACCCAGATTTTGAAGTTAAGTGTGCAGTGTCCACATTATTTAAACTAAAGTTTTTGACATTGAATATTGCTAAGTCTCCCTTTTTCATGGTTATTTGATTTAATTAGGTGCAAACCCCATATATGTTATGTCTGTTCAGTCAGAGGATGCAGAATCTATTTTTATTTTTCTCTGTGTCTCCATTTATTTAAAGACTGCTGTTAACTTGTAATTCACAAATCAATTGAAAGCTGTTGCATTGTGTTTTTAATAGGTGCTGCTTTTATACAAGTTTATATTAATAAAAGGAGATAGAGTAATTTAAAAAATATATGTAATTATTGCAGTTAACTGTTTTTAGAAATAATGCCACTGTAAAGTAACTGGTTAAACACATAGTCAAATGGAGACATTTAAAATTAAACTTTAATGATTGAGGTAGAGCATGCTATTTTAATAGACTTTTCTAGTTATTTCTATTTTGAGAATTAGCATCAACTATTACTGGTCCCATGTCAGCAAATCAAATTAGTTTTTGAAAGGAACATGAAAGTCATAATTACATTTCCATCATTCAGATAGAAATTGCACAAAAAAATAATAAATAAACTTTATATTTTACTTTTATTATTATGTACTTCATTATTTTGGTATCCTTTGGTGTCCTTTGTTGAAGAGCATACCTAAGTGTGAACACCATATTACAGCAGCAGCTGTGTTGGCAGTATTGATAAATTGTCCTTTGTGTAAAATTTGTATGGTAAATTATTTCTATTTTTACAATAAAGTACTGAGTAGAGAAGAGATTGTGTATCATTCTAATTATTATTAACTGGCACTGTGCCACAGAATTGTGTGAGTGTGTATGTGAGCAGAGTGTGTGTGGGTGTCAGTGAGCAGAGTATGTGTGCTTTATTCTCCAGGTAATCAATACATTTCCGATGAGCTGGTGCTTTAGTGCAGTGTTTCTCAACAATGGTCCTCAAGTACCCCCAACAGACCAGGTTTTCATTATAGCTGAATCAGTGCACAGGTGAAGTAATCAGCTGATCAGTAACTCAGTGGTTACTAACTTGCTCTCACCCATCATCTGATTATGTCACGTGTGCACTGGTTCAGCTATCATTTAAACCTGCCCTGTTGGGGGTACTTGCGGCCCTCTGTACATGTGTTTCTCCGTTGTATCATATCTAGTGCCTCACCAGCCTCTGACCTCACTGCACGTCACTGCAGCTTAGGTGTGTTTTTTTATTGTTTTCAAATTAAATGAGTTCAACAAAAAAAAATCTAGCCTAGTATCATCTACTGGTTGATTTAAATTTTAAAATGAAAACCAACCAATAGAAATGCAAGGGTATATAAGTATATAAGGGGGTACCTTGCATTCAATATACAGTGTGTAGCGGGTGACTGCATAAAGAGGACATCAGCTATGAAAGATCCAAATATAAGAAGATCGACAAAGCTAGAAGTCTGCCACCAGGATGAAGATAGAAGACCACCAGATGATGGAGCGCCACCGGGAAGATGATGGCGTGATGCCGCCATGTAGAGTCAGATTCAATTTTGGTGAGTACAACCTTTGGGGTTTAGTGATAGGAGTTTTTTGGGTGAAATTATTTTTTGAATAGGGTTTTTTTGGTGGAGCTTTGGTTTAGCAAAAGAGCTAAATGCCTTTCTAAGGACAATGTCAAGCCAAATGCCCTTTTCAGGGCAATTTTTAGAGTAGGTTTTCTTTAGATAGCTTTTTTTTGGTGGGGCATGGGGAGTTACTTGTTAAATGGGGTAGTGGTTTTTTTTTTTGTTTGAAAAAGAGCTAAGTCACTTTAGGGCAATGCCCTACAAAAAGCCCTTTAAAGAGCTATTGCTATAGTTTAGTGTTAGTATAGGTTTTTAATTTTGGGTGCGTTTTTTTTTTTTTTTTTTTTTAAAGTGGGGCTTTAGTTTGAGAGTTTTTAGGCATAACAGTTTTTTTATTTTTGGTAAAAAAAATCTATATTTTTTTCTGTATAGTTAGGTTATTTTATTTTTCAGGTGTTAGTTTTTTTTAGGGGTACCTAAGGGTGTTAGGTTAGGGGTGTTAGGTTAAGGGGGTTAGTGTTTTTCAAAGGAAAGCAAGTGTGTGGTTATTTAATTAATTTAAAATAACTTTACTTTATACTAAATATAATATACTAAATCTCTATGGTAAAACCACTAAAACCAACACAAATAAATTGTGAAATAAACTCTATGAGAGGGTCTCCATTATTTCCAAACAGTTTATTTAGGACTCAATATATGTTAATAATAAGAGAAATATTTACAGGTATATATACAAATCTATTTTACAGCAACAGTTCAATTTAAGACAGGGCAACTCTATTACAATAACACCAATTTGTCCAATACTGCTAAAATAATCATAGGAATGTAACTTAGCCACATTTTCCAAGGTGTCCACCATCAGCCATCTTTCCAGGATAAGTAAGATAAGAAAAGAAAGAAAGAGAGAGAAGTTTTGGTGTTACAGTATTTTATACCCCAATTCAATAGGGAGTGGTTTATCAAATGCCACTCAAAGGCTATTGGGAGTGTCCTACTTAGACAGACACTAGACAAAATAACTAGTTGAATAAACCAGCTATGTGAATTACCAGGTATAAAATCTGTGAGCTATATTTTAATATTCCTGTGATAAAATGTCACCAAATTCCCTCACTTTTTCTTCTCCTATGTTGCCCTGTTTTCTAGTTATACCCACTAGTACAGAAGAACACAGTGGGAGAGAAAACCTTACAGGGAAAATTCTCCCACCATCCCTTCGGAATCATTCCCTCGGCGATATGAGCTCTTCTGTACTTTCCTAGGACTGTCAATTCTTAGTCTAACTTTATACAATTTCTTAAAAAAAATAATTTAAAATTATACATAGAAACACAAAATCCTATGCTAAACCCCATTAGCAACATTTATACAATGGTCTTAAAATTGGGAAAAGTTCATGTATGAGTGTGTGAGTGCGGGTACACTAGATGGGTATGAGTGTAGTAAAAAATCTTTATTAATAAAGTGTGAATTGTGCCTGTAAAACAAAAGTTATAATGGTTCACTGAAGTTCTTTGTTGTTATCTTTTGGCATCTGGTCCTTGCTTTTGCTTTACCAAATCTCTCTCTTTGAACCACTTTGTTTTTTCCAAGACCCTCAAAGGAATGAAAAGAGATTAAAACCAGGCATATATTTACTTCACACTACAACACTCCATCTGCTGTAGAAACCACATTCACAGTTATTAACTTCAAGTTGGGATGTGCCTCTCATTGCATCATCCCATTCGCCCCCTTACTTAAACTTATGTTGCTTGTCCTATATTATTATTTACCCCTTTATGATATATATTATTTTGGCCTAGTGCCCAATTTTACATCTCCATTGTGATACATTCTATACTTATTTAATTTGTCCAATGCCACCATCATAGATTCTTGGTTAGATCAGTCCTGATGACACCTAAAAAACAACAATCTATAATATGTGTTATTGGGGAAAAGCTGTAAGGAAAGGTGAGAAGCCTTCTATCTTCATTGGTTTTCATCCTGCAAGATAAGACTTCAGACAGTTTACATAGAAATTGTATTGCATGTGGCCTCCCAAAACTAATCACAATGGAGGTATCTGTAATTTGTTTTTTGTTTTTTGTTTTAGAAAGAAAATGCAACAATTAACTATGCATTCTAAACTTAATGAAAAACACTTAAAATTATTAATTGAACTTAACACAATACAAATGCACTGCAAACAAATGTGCTTATAAACAAAAATGAATGATTTAATTTGAGCCCTCCAGCTCTGTCAGCTGTTTCTTTAGAAACCCAATTTCATCTCTCATTCTCCTGTTTTTTTGTTTGAGTTCCCAATAACTTAAGGCCTTATTGCTTATCTCATTTGGCCTCAGCCTCCATTTTTTACACTTGTTTTCTCCTCTGTTAATGTCGCCAATTAAATTCCTGTCTCTCCAGTTTCTTGTATTTGATGCTCTACTATTCTGATATCCACAAACATTCCTTCTATTACCCATCTCTGATTCCTTCCTGTGAATAGTCAGATTGTTCTCCATTGACTGCCACCACTTCTCAGCTCTAGTGAGCACCATATCTAGGTTTGTGGAGTTTGGATCATACAGCTTTACAAACTCCTGACATTTTCTGGGGAGAGCTTGAAGTACCCTCTGTATGTGAGCTGGTAACCCCCAGACCATTTGGGTCTGTGGCTGGCACAGCACATACCAGAATAAAACTCTTTTTGCTACTTCAAATGGCCCATCTAGAGGTCTCATGGTAATTTCACTAATCTCTTTATCTAGACTAGTAAAATGGAAAAAGGTTTTAACTATTCTCTCAGCCTGATCACATATGCTTGAGGTGAATCCTAATAACCTGTTGCATAGGGGCCCATTGCATCTTGAAGCAATTCTGTCCATTCCTGCATGCTCATACCTAATTTTATGGCTTTTTCAGTTCCCTTGTGAAACCAATGTGAAAAGTTATTAAAGCTGTTTGTGGGGATTGTGCCCCACCATTTCTTAAAAATGTCTTTATCTGCTACAGTCATTGGCCTAGTCTGATTTGAAAAACCTTTAGGAACTTTCAGGTTGTTAAAATTCTCAGATATTATGACAGGGGCAAATTGGAACAGAACTTGGGTTTTTAGTGGGGCCCATTTGCATTTTATCGTGTTTTATTACTTGTTTTGGCTCTTTCCTTTGTGGCAGTAAGTGATCACTATCTGCATTGTTCCTAGAAATATCACTAATTGTTTTTTCTTCTTGTTTTATTTTCATTTGTAACTCAGTCATTTTATTTGAGTATTCGTTTCTGCTGTATTCTGTTAATTTTAATTGACGTTGTAATTTACCGATCTGCATGGTGTTAGTTAAAGCAGAAAGTTTAATACAATCTCTATCAGACTGTGCTTTTTCTAACTTTAATTTAAGATCTGTATTTTGCTCTGTCAAGTCTCCAATAATATTTGTTAGTCCCCTTATTGTTGACATCACTGCCTGCGCTATCATACATTTTCTTTTATTATTATTAATCTTTTTAATAGATATTACCTTAGTGAGTATCTCAAAAACACTTTCACAGTTTGGGTACTTAGCTACTGGGATGAGGAATGGACCCTTGTATTTATGAATATAATTGTTAAAATAATCACAAATTTCCTGTGAAATATAGTTTTTCCCAGGCATTTTTAACAGATAGCCGTTAGAACTAAAATATAAAATAAAATAAATATACTAGAACAGACTCTGAATAGTGTGTCTCTCACAGAACAGTAGTTTTTTTTTTTTTAAATGTTAACATAGGATGTACAAGATACCATTGAGATGCTAATTTTACACAACAAAAGACATAGCAGTTAAGCTACCTAAAAGGGGTAATAATTAGATCTGTTTATAAGCAGGTTAGCATTGCAGCAGAGGTGGTAATATAGTTAAATTTAGTTTTCCTAACCACTGCTCAATATTCTTTATTTTAAATCTGGGGAACAGACTTAGAATAGTGTGTCTCTCACAGCATAGTTTGCCAGACTATTTTACCTGCCCTAAATGCAAGGAATTATCATATCTATAGGGCAATGAAACACCAGACTAAACAGAAGTTAAGCAACTTAGACTTTCTGTAAAGGAGATAACTTTGTATATAAGGAGCGGAAATCAAGCATTTAAAAACAAAACAAAAAACATTTGTAGTCCTAAAATATAGACCAAATTGAAAATGCAGGCTAAATTAAACACCCTTCATATGTTTTTTGTTTAAACAGTGAAAAATGTTAAAAAAAAAAAAAAAAATGTTTGTGCTTATAAATCAAAGTAGTGTGTCACACACTCACAATATACCTTGCCATCTACCTCTTGCACCTTCCCCCAACAGGAAGGAATTTACATTAACATATGTATAAGACAAGCTTGAGCTCTGGGTGTAACACATTCACACAAATGAATCCTTTGTAAAAAAAAAAAAAAAAAAAATGTGCACGAAAATTACTATCTTTATAAGATGTACCTTATATTCCATTTATAAAGGAGCAGAAGTCAATCACTTTAACCTGACTATGGCAACTATTACATAGTACTGTAAAGCTTTTGTTTTGTAAAAACATTTAGATGGGACCAACACAACACGTCTGTAAAATTCATTAGATTTTTACAGAAAACAAAAATTCTAAAACTATTTTACTCTCAAATTAAATTGTTTAAAATCCATGCGGTGACCAATAAAAACATTTGAAGAAAAAAAACACACACAACATGTCTAGCAGGGACAACTGATAGAAAACTGGCTCAACAATAAAAAGTATCCAGTTTCCAAAAACAAGAAAAATACAAGAGTTAAAGGGACAGTCTAGTATAAACTTTCATTATTTAGACAAGACTTTTAATTTTAATCAACTTTCCAATTTACTTCTATCATCAAATCCGCTTTTTTTTCTCTTGGAACTCTTAGTTTAAACTAAACATAGGTAGGCCCATATGCCAACTTCCAAGCCCATGAGGGCCGCCTCTCATTGCATGCTTTTTAAATCTTTTTTCAACACAAAGAGACAGAAAGTGCACGTGGGCCATATAGATTACACTGTGTTCAGGCACAGGGGTTATTTAAGATTTAGCAAGCTACAGACAATCTATAAATCCCAGCAGTAAAAATAAACAAAGTTTACCAAACCTAGTACCCATAAAAAAAAAATATCTTATACAACAGGCCTGCTGAAACCAACCATTATTTGCTCTATTTAAATAAATACAGTACTGCATACAAAAACTTTGCTATAATCTAACTTTATTGCAGTTAAATTTAAACATTTTGCAGTAACATACAATTGTATTATTTGCTCTAAAATTAGAAATTTTCTTTGACTGAGCTATTAATTTGCCATCACCCACGAAACTCTATAGAAATGCAAATTTATACAGACAATTCCACCTGAAATACAGGTTTTCCAAACCATGCATTTTCTTCAGAAAACGTTTTTTTAAAAATAATAATGTATATATATATATATATATATATATATATCCTGCAATATTCTGAAATAAATCAACATTCATTTGATTCCTGCAAAACTAGGTGGCATATGGATTTGTCTACAACTTCACATCCGCCAAAATGTGGTTATTTAATTAATTTAAAATAACTTTACTTTATACTAAATATAATATACTAAATCTCTATGGTGAAACCACTAAAACCAACACAAATAAATTGTGAAATTAACTCTATGAGAGGGTCTCCATTATTTCCAAACAGTTTATTTAAGAATCAATATATGTTAATAATAAGAGAAATATTTACAGGTATAAATGCAAATCTATTTTACAGCAACAGTCCAATTTAAGACAGGGCAACTCTATTACAATAACCCCAATTTGTCCAATACTGCTAAAATAATCATAGGAATATACTTAGTCACATTTTCCAAGGTGTCCACCATCAGCCATCTTTCCAGGATAAGTAAGATAAGAAAAGAAAGAAAGAGAGAGAAGTTTTGGAGTTACAGTATTTTATACCCCAATTCAATAGGGAGTGGTTTATCAAATGCCACTCAAAGGCTATTGGGAGTGTCCTTCTTAGACAGACACTAGACAAAAGAATTATTTGAATAAACCAGCTATGTGAATTACCAGGTATAAAATCTGTGAGCTATATTTTAATATTTCTGTGATAAAATGTCACCACACTGTGTGCTATTTGAAAGAATAATCTCACTGTGATTCTAAAAATATGTACAAGAAAGGGAAAAAAAATAAACAGCGCTTTACCTGTATGCAAATACTGGCTAGCTAGGGATATTCATCAACAGTTTTAAATTAATTCGAAAAAATTAAAAATTAGAGTGTTGAAATAATATACAATTTAATTTCTTAAAACCTTATGACACTTAAAAAACCATTAGTCTAATGTGAATAAACACATATAAAACCATGTACAAATATAAAGATGCTAGATTCTTTTATTTGGGCTTACAAAAAACCAAGGGTGTCAAAGAATTCTATGTATTTAAGCAAGGAGGAAGGTGGCCTAAATGTCCCAAATTTATTTCAGTATCACAAAGCGACACATTTAACACGAATAGTCTCATGGTCTCACAACCCCTCCTCCAAACTATGGATCCAAATGGAAGCTGCCTCCCTTGGCTTAAGCGGGATGCGAGATCTTTGTTGGCTCCCTAAATCATCCAGACCCCCCATAACTAAGGCTAATGAATGCATAAAAACTACCTTAACCATATGGGACTCCCTTATTCAAAATCCAAACACTCTCTCTACCCCAATCTCTCCAATGACTCCTCTGTTAAATAACACCCTTTTCTTATCCCAACACCAATTCAAATTTGAACCAGAAGATTCTTCCCTGAAAAATATGCCTATATTTTTACTCATAGAAAACTCCCAAATAAGGGATAGAATTGCCTTAAGGGACTCAATAGGCTCTCCCTTCCACTGTTGGTTTCCCTACCTCCAAATACGCCAAGCAATTATGGATAACCCTCATAAAAATGATTGCCTCCGTCCGCTTACCCCATTTGAGAAGCTATGCAATACAAAAGACACTCAGAAATCCCTTCTCTCTCTCACACATAAACTCTTAAGAGCTATACACACAGTCAAACTACCCTCATATACCACCAAATGGGAAACTGAACTTCGAGTTCAGCTCCCAAAAGACACCTGGCTAAAATGTTTTAACACAGTCCACTCCTCCTCCTCCTCCTCACTCATTCTGACCGAACTTAATTATAAGATCATCTCGCGCTGGTATCTTACACCTCAAAAATTGAATGAAATATATCCAGGAGCTAACTCGAGCTGCTGGAGACGATGTGGGGAAGTGGGCACACTTTCCCACATATGGTGGACCTGTAATAAAATGTCCACTTACTGGGCTCAAATCGAGCGTAGCATCAATCTTACATTAAACACACAAATATCCCTTTCGGCAACTATGATCTTACTAAACCAAATCCCTAGATTGGAATGTGTCTACCGAAGGAAACTCCTTCAACTGATGTTAACTTGCGCTAGACGCGTTGTCCCTCGGCATTGGAAACAAGCTCATCCCCCTACTTATGAACACTGGGTATCAGAAGTCACACACATACTAGCTTTAGAGAAGAGACATTATTGTTTTATAGGAAAGAGAGATTTTATACTAGATATAATTTTCCTATGGGAACAAAGAACACCATGACTCTTCAAAACCGACCCTTCTTCACTGCTAAATACCACAGGCTCCATAATTCTTCGGAGTATGTATTTCATTCTTTGAAAGGATTAATTACAAAGGATTTACATGGAACCACGCTATAATATAATATACTATATTACTCTATAGTTTATCTTTACATATTTTTATGTTTGTCTACTTCCTCCTATCCCTTACCGTCACCTGTCCGAACCCCTCTCCTACTCCCCCTCAGACCTCCCTCCCCCTTCTCACTTTAAGACACGACAAAGACTCAAGGTAGCTGGAGAATGTTCGCTGATTTTTGCTGTCTAATTATTTATCCAGGTTACACCTAATAAAAAAAAAAAAAAAAAAAGAGACAAACGCAAGGAAATTACGTTATATTGTATTTTACCATGACATCATGTACCTCTGTATATCTGTATTCTTTTATTTTTGCTGTTTATCACCCGACTGATTTCTATTGCTGCACGCTCTAACCCTTACCATATCCCTCCTTAACCATCCTCTCTCCCTCTCGTCCCCTATATTCCCCCCCCTCTTGTTACACACCTTTTTACTTTTTACTAATCCCTATTATTATCTGCCCTAACCCTCTCCATACCCGTCCTCTGTCCACCTCTCTCCCTATTACCCAAATAACTTATTTTTAATTTGCTTTTTGCTTCCCTCAAATAAGGGAAAGAAATGATCACTAAGATATTACAATACCTTACTGTAATTGAAAAACAATTATTGGTTTATGTTTGTTGTTCATTATATGTCTGTTTTTTTCCTAAAAAATCAATAAAAATTATTTAAACAAAAAAAAAAAACCATGTACAAATATAGGAGGACGTCTCCTCCGACCTACATTTTAAAACTCTGTGTTTCAGCCACTTTCTCACTCCTATGCCTATTTATTCAAAACCACCTTAAGATGATTATATTTCTAAGTTTACAATGCATTTAATAAATAAAGTCCATCAGTGATTGTGCGAGTAAAAAAGTTCACTTAATATTGAAAAGTTCACTTGTATCAATCCACCTTTTAATGTTGCAAATTTGATTTAATACACTCTTGCAAAATTGAATTATACTTGCAAATAGCCTTGCATATAAACTTCCATAAAAACTTGCATAGAAACTTCCAGGGTTACATACAAACTTTCAAGCTTGCAAGGTATATGATGGGTTTGGCTCTGATATATGAGCTAGTTCGTTAAGGTTACAATCGGTCTGAATTAACCAATGTATTTACAGAGATTCATTACAGTATTGATACAGATAATTGTATAGTGGGGATACTTTACCAGTCCCTTTGCCGTTTTGATATAGAGCTGTTGTGCAATATACTTGCGGTCTAACCTTAGACCAATTGGCCTCCGATCTCACCTCTGACCTCTTGGATATGTTTGTGTCACAATTGAAATGCTGTTATTGCAGATCTTTACCACATAGGTCTCTCAAGGTGGCGGGTGTTTGTAGGGCTACCGGTTCTTTTCACTTCCACTTTAGGCATGTATCAATTCGCTGTAAACATTAACTTTCGTGGTCTTTTTCCGTGGTCTTTTTTTACTCTGCGCAGAGTGTTGATTCTTACTGGCAAAAAAAAAGACTGCTTCGATTATTTCAAAGATGTTAATATTATCTTTAGACCCTTGAATAAACGTCAACGTGTTTCACCTGTGTTTTAGGCTTTATTAAGACTGCTATCCAAGGGGAACATTTACTACATTTAAATACCCCACCCTAAGTTTTCATTTGTTAAAATTTCCTCCAATCACACTTTTCGGATTTTTTAAGGTGGTATCGTCTCTTCCATTACTAATGGTGGTATTATATTGATATTTCCTATTTCTTATTTCTAATCGTTGTTTGTGAGTTTGGTAGTGGTATTTCTTAAAGGTAGACTTGCACTATTGATTAATTGTGGCATTAACACAGTAAAAAAATTATATATAAAAAAAATAATAAATAATAAATAAAAATAGATAATAAAAATAAAGTAAAAAGAAACAGAAAAGATAAGCGACATTATATATTAATGCATCCAAAAATTCTTTCTACATTATACATTATGTTAAAACCTTCCTACATATAGGTATACCTTTCATTAAATATATTCTAATGTTTAAAACAACAGATAAATAACAAATAAGTAACAAATACAATGTAATGAATTCTTAACTACTATAGAGGATTCCAATATTAAAGGAAACTACTCTAAATCCTTATACTGATGTTCCCATATTTCTTAGATTGATTATATGCTATATAAATCTTAATATTAGTTCTTAATCTAATACAAACGGGTTAAGATCCAGTTCTGAATTAAGTCCTTTAGGGTACAAGGTTTCCATATTATATATACTGTATATTCTGCCTCTTTCTTTAGTATTATTTTCTCAAAGTTACCTCCTCTCCAAGGTTTCTGTACCTTCTTTATACCCCAATATGTTAGATCCTTAACATTGTTGTTATGTACTGATCTAAAGTGTTCATATAAGTGTGTTTCCTGTTGTCCTTTTTCTATATTCCATAGGTGTTCACGAATTCGTGTAAGAAGACACCTGGTCGTTTCACCTAAATATTGTAATTTACAACTACATTGTAATATATATATATATATATATATATATATATATATATATATATATATATATATATATAACATTATGGTCACTGCATCTGATGGTTTAATTTATTTTAACTTTATAATTATTACTTGTGGATTCTATCTCTTTTTTCTTGCTGCTATGCTTGCAAGCTTTGCAGCTATAGCAGGGGTAGAAACCCGTTAGTAATTTTCCCTTTAGATCTTTATCTGATTTTTTTACTTTTTGTGTAAACTCACTAGGGGCTAGTATACTCTTCATATTTCTTGCCCTTCTATATATAAAATTCGGATTCTCTGTTATTTTCTCTCCTATAACTGGGTCCTCCTTTATCAAATGCCAGGGTTTTTTTTTACTATTTTCTCTATAGTTTTATAATCACTATTGAAATTTGTGATAAAGGGTACTTTTAACTTTACTGTACTTTCCTCTTTTTTTATTATTCTTTGTCTATTCCCCCCGTTCATATCTCTACCATATTCTATAGCTGTTCTTATCACTTCTTAATTATATCCCATTTCTAAAAATCTTTCTTCTAAGATTTTTATTTGTGTATCATAATCTGTTAACCTAGAACAACTCCTACTGATTCTCAAACATTGTCCTTTTGTAATATTATTTATCCACCTTGGAAGGTGGGAACTATCTGAATGTACATATCCATTTGAATCTACTTTTTTTAAATGATTTTTGGTGTATAAGGTTGTGTTTTCTACGAATATATCCAAATCCAGGAATGTAATATTATTTTTACTCATTTCATATGTAAACTGTAAACCGTCAGTATTTGTGTTCATATCGTCAAACATTTTCAGAAGACTTTGTTCGTCTCCTCTCCATATAATTAGCACATCATCTATGTACTGTTTAAAGAGCACGAGGCTTGCGCCCAAGTCACGCAATTCCAAGAATCTTTGGCCTAGATTTAGAGTTCGGCGTTAGCCGTGAAAACCAGCCTTAGAGGCTCCTAACGCTGGTTTTAGGCTACCGCCGGTATTTGGAGTCACTCAAAATAGGGTCTAACGCTCACTTTTCAGCCGCGACTTTTCCATACCGCAGATCCCCTTACGTCAATTGCGTATCCTATCTTTTCAATGGGATCTTCCTAACGCCAGTATTTAGAGTCGTTTCTGAAGTGAGCGTTAGAGCTCTAACGACAAAACTCCAGCCGCAGGAAAAAAGCAGGAGTTAAGAGCTTTCTGGGCTAACGCCGGTTCATAAAGCTCTTAACTACTGTACCCTAAAGTACACTAACACCCATAAACTACCTATGTACCCCTAAACCGAGGTCCCCCCACATCGCCGCAACTCGATAAAAAAATTTTAACCCATAATCTGCCGACCGCCACCTACGTTATACTTATGTACCCCTAATCTGCTGCCCCTAACCCCGCCGACCCATGTATTATATTTATTAACCCCTAACCTGCCCCCCACAACGTCGCCGCAAGCTACTTACAATAATTAACCCCTAATCTGCCGACCGCAAAGCGCCGCCACCTACGTTATCCTTATGTACCCCTAATCTGCTGCCCCTAACACCGCCGACCCCTATATTATATTTATTAACCCCTAATCTGCCCCCCTCAACGTCGCCGACACCTGCCTACACTTATTAACCCCTAATCTGCCGAGCGGACCTGAGCGCTACTATAATAAAGTTATTAACCCCTAATCCGCCTCACTAACCCTATCATAAATAGTATTAACCCCTAATCTGCCCTCCCTAACATCGCCGACACCTAACTTCAATTATTAACCCCTAATCTGACGACCGGAGCTCATCGCTACTATAATAAATGGATTAACCCCTAAAGCTAAGTCTAACCCTAACACTAACACCCCCCTAACTTAAATATAATTTAAATCTAACGAAATTAATTAACTCTTATTTAATAAATTATTCCTATTTAAAGCTAAATACTTACCTGTAAAATTAATCCTAATATAGCTACACTATAAATTATAATTATATTGTAGCTATTTTAGGATTAATATTTATTTTACAGGCAACTTTGTAATTATTTTAACCAGGTACAATAGCTATTAAATAGTTAAGAACTATTTAATAGTTACCTAGTTAAAATAATAACAAAATTACCTGTAAAATAAGTCCTAACCTAAGTTATAATTAAACCTAACACTACCCTATCAATAAATTAATTAAATAAAATACCTACAATTACCTACAATAAAACCTAACACTACACTATCAATAAATAAATTAAATACAATTTCTACAAATAACTACAATTACATAAACTAACTAAAGTACAAAAAATAAAAAAGAACTAAGTTACAAAAAATAAAAAAATATTTACAAACATAAGAAAAATATTACAACAATTTTAAACTAATTACACCTACTCTAAGCCCCCTAATAAAATAACAAAGACCCCCAAAATAAAAAAATGCCCTACCCTATTCTAAATTAATAAATTTAAAAGCTCTTTTACCTTACCAGCCCTGAACAGGGCCCTTTGCGGGGCATGCCCCAAGAAATTCAGCTCTTTTGCCTGTAAAAAAAAACATACAATACCCCCCCCCCCAACATTACAATCCACCACCCACATACCCCTAATCTAACCCAAACCCCCCTTAAATAAACCTAACACTAAGCCCCTGAAGATCATCCTACCTTGTCTTCACCATACCAGGTTCACCGATCTGTCCAGAAGAGCTCCTCCGATGTCCTGATCCAAGCCCAAGCGGGGGGCTGAAGAGGTCCATGATCCGGCTGAAGTCTTCATCCAAGCTGGCCAGAAGAGGTCTTCCATCCGATTGAAGTCTTCATCCAAGCGGCATCCATCCGGAGCGAAGCGGCAGCATCCTGAAGACCTCCACCGCGGAACATCCATCCTGGCCGACGACTGAACGACGAATGACGGTTCCTTTAAATGACGTCACCCAAGATGGCGTCCCTCGAATTCCGATTGGCTTATGGGATTCTATCAGCCAATCGGAATTAAGGTAGGAATATTCTGATTGGCTGATGGAATCAGCCAATCAGAATCAAGTTCAATCCGATTGGCTGATCCAATCAGCCAATCAGATTGAGCTCGCATTCTATTGGCTGTTCCGATCAGCCAATAGAATGCGAGCTCTATCTGATTGGCTGATTGGATCAGCCAATCGGATTGAACTTGATTCTGATTGGCTGATTCCATCAGCCAATCAGAATATTCCTACCTTAATTCCGATTGGCTGATAGAATCCTATCAGCCAATCGGAATTCGAGGGACGCCATCTTGGGTGACGTCATTTAAAGGAACCGTCATTCGTCGTTCAGTCGTCGGCCAGGATGGATGTTCCGTGGTGGAGGTCTTCAGGATGCTGCCGCTTCGCTCTGGATGGATGCCGCTTGGATGAAGACTTCAATCGGATGGAAGACCTCTTCTGGCCCGCTTGGATGAAGACTTCAGCCGGATCATGGACCTCTTCAGCCCCCCGCTTGGGCTTGGATCAGGACATCGGAGGAGCTCTTCTGGACCGATCGGTGAACCTGGTATGGTGAAGACAAGGTAGGATGATCTTCAGGGGCTTAGTGTTAGGTTTATTTAAGGGGGGTTTGGGTTAGATTAGGGGTATGTGGGTGGTGGGTTGTAATGTTGGGGGGGGGGGGGTATTGTATGTTTTTTTTGTACAGGCAAAAGAGCTGAATTTCTTGGGGCATGCCCCGCAAAGGGCCCTGTTCAGGGCTGGTAAGGTAAAAGAGCTTTTAAATTTATTAATTTAGAATAGGGTAGGGCATTTTTTTTTATTTTGGGTGTCTTTGTTATTTTATTAGGGGGCTTAGAGTAGGTGTAATTAGTTTAAAATTGTTGTAATATTTTTCTTATGTTTGTAAATATTTTTTTATTTTTTGTAACTTAGTTCTTTTTTATTTTTTGTACTTTAGTTAGTTTATGTAATTGTAGTTATTTGTAGAAATTGTATTTAATTTATTTATTGATAGTGTAGTGTTAGGTTTTATTGTAGGTAATTGTAGGTATTTTATTTAATTAATTTATTGATAGGGTAGTGTTAGGTTTAATTATAACTTAGGTTAGGACTTATTTTACAGGTAATTTTGTTATTATTTTAACTAGGTAACTATTAAATAGTTCTTAACTATTTAATAGCTATTGTACCTGGTTAAAATAATTACAAAGTTGCCTGTAAAATAAATATTAATCCTAAAATAGCTACAATGTAATTATAATTTATAGTGTAGCTATATTAGGATTTATTTTACAGGTAAGTATTTAGCTTTAAATAGGAATAATTTATTTAATAAGAGATAATTAATTTCGTTAGATTTAAATTATATTTAAGTTAGGGGGGTGTTAGTGTTAGGGTTAGACTTAGCTTTAGGGGTTAATCCATTTATTATAGTAGCGATGAGCTCCGGTCGTCAGATTAGGGGTTAATAATTGAAGTTAGGTGTCGGCGATGTTAGGGAGGGCAGATTAGGGGTTAATACTATTTATGATAGGGTTAGTGAGGCGGATTAGGGGTTAATAACTTTATTATAGTAGCGCTCAGGTCCGCTCGGCAGATTAGGGGTTAATAAGTGTAGGCAGGTGTCGGCGACGTTGAGGGGGGCAGATTAGGGGTTAATAAATATAATATAGGGGTCGGCGGTGTTAGGGGCAGCAGATTAGGGGTACATAAGGATAACGTAGGTGGCGGCGCTTTGCGGTCGGCAGATTAGGGGTTAATTATTGTAAGTAGCTGGCGGCGACGTTGTGGGGGGCAGGTTAGGGGTTAATAAATATAATATAGGGGTCGGCGGTGTTAGGGGCAGCAGATTAGGGGTACATAGGGATAATGTAAGTTGCGGCGGTTTACGGAGCAGAAGATTAGGGGTTAATAATATAATGCAGGGGTCAGCGATAGCGGGGGCGGCAGATTAGGGGTTAATAAGTGTAAGGTTAGGGGTGTTTAGACTCGGGGTACATGTTAGAGTGTTAGGTGCAGACGTAGGAAATGTTTCCCCATAGGAAACAATGGGGCTGCGTTAGGAGCTGAACGCTGCTTTTTTGCAGGTGTTAGGTTTTTTTCAGCTCAAACAGCCCCATTGTTTCCTATGGGAGAATCGTGCACGAGCACGTTTTTTAGGCTGGCCGCGTCCGTAAGCAACTCTGGTATCGAGAGTTGCATTTGCGGTAAAAATGCTCTACGCTCCTTTTTTGGAGCCTAACGCAGCATTTTTTTGGACTCTCGATACCAGAGTTAATTTTATGGTGCGGCCAGAAAAAAGCCTGAGTAGCGTTAACAGCCCATCTACCGCCAAACTCCAAATCTAGGCCTTTGTTCCCAAAGGCCCATAAAGAGATTTGCATAACTGGGCGCGAACCTCGTGCCCATAGCTGTTCCCTTGGTTTGAATGTATATTTTATTATTGAATACAAATACATTATTCATCAGTATGAATTCCACCCCTTCAGGATGAAGTCTTTTTGATTTTGTAACATAGTGCTATCATTTTTTAAATAAAACCTTATAGCTTCCAAGCCTTTATGATGTATAATGCTTGTGTATAGGGCTGTGACATCACATGTTGTTAACATGTAACTGTCATCCCATTCAAGATTCTCTAATATGGACAATACTTGCCCCGTGTCTTTTAAATAGGTGGGTAATCTTTTTACATATTTTTGTAGTTGAATATCTATGTATTGAGATAAGTTTGCTGTTGCCGAACCAATGCCAGATATGATGGGCCTACCTGGGGGTGTTGTTATATTTTTATGAATCTTTGGCAAAAAATTAAAAATTGCCATTCTGGGATGTTCTTGATTAAGAAAATTAAATTCTTTATTGTTTAATATTTTTTCACTTTTTGCCTCTATTAATAAGGATTTGAATTTTTCTGCTATCTTATTATTTGGGTTTAGTTTAAGCTCTTGATAAGTAGTTTTGTCATTCAGTATCCTATTTGATTCTTTCAAATAATATTCTGTGTCCATTAAAACGATTCCACCTCCTTTGTCCGCAGGTTTAATCGTTATATTTTTATTATTTTTCAAATTTTCTAATACTAATTTCTCATGTCTATTTAGATTATATTTAATTTTCTGTTTAGTATGTTCAAAAGATAATATTAACATCTTTGAATTAATCGAAGCAGTCTTTTTTTGTCAGTAAGAATCAACACTCTGCGCAGAGTAAAAAAAGACCACGGAAAAAGACCACGAAAGTTAATGTTTACAGCGAATTGATACATGCCTAAAGTGGAAGTGAAAAGAACCGGTAGCCCTACAAACACCCGCCACCTTGAGAGACCTATGTGGTACAGATCTGCAATAACAGCATTTCAATTGTGACACAAACATATCCAAGAGGTCAGAGGTGAGATCGGAGGCCGATTGGTCTAAAGTTAGACCGCAAGTATATTGCACAACAGCTCTATATCAAAACGACAAAGGGACTGGTAAAGTATCCCCACTATACAATTATCTGTATCAATACTGTAATGAATCTCTGTAAATACATTGGTTAATTCAGACCGATTGTAACCTTAACAAACTAGCTCATATATCAGAGCCAAACCCATCATATACCCTGCAAGCTTGAAAGTTTGTATGCAATCCTGGAAGTTTCTATGCAAGTTTTTATGGAAGTTTATATGCAAGGCTATTTGCAAGCATAATTCAATTTTGCAAGAGTGTATCAAATCAAATATGCAACGTTAAAAGGTGGATTGATACAAGTGAACTTTCCAATATTAAGTGAACTTTTTTACTCGCACAATCACTGATTGACTTTATTTATTAAATGCATTGTAAACTTAGAAATATAATCATCTAAAGGTGGTTTTGAATAATTAGGCATAGGAGTGAGAAAGTGGCTGAAGCACAGAGTTTTAAAATATAGGTCGGAGGAGACGTCCTCCTATATTTGTACATGGTTTTATATGTGTTTATTCCCATTAGACTAGTGGGTTTTTTAAGTGTCATAAGGTTTTAAGAAATTAAATTGCATATTGTTTCAACACTCTAATTTTTAATTTTTTCGAATTAATTTAAGACTGTTGATGTATATCCCTAGCTAGCCAGTATTTGCATACAGGTAAAGCGCTGTTTATATTTTTTTCCTTTCTTGTTAAGGGGGTTAGTGTCACAATCCACATGAATGCATTTCAGTTTTGAATAGAAGCATTTTTTGTAATATACATGTATTAGCAAAAATGCTTCTAATAAAAGCTATAGCTGTTTCAAAAGTGTATTTAAGTATGACACGTGCACCAGCATTTTAAACACGGCACTTGCTCAAAGAACCTAAGGTGCTTGTACCATCTGGTAATGACTCAATTTGTTAATTGCTGATATGATACAAGCCCCACTGGTGCTCTGAGCAGCTGCAGTATTTAACATGCTGGTGCACTGAGAATATCTAGCTATGCTTCACATGCACTTGCAGAGAAAACATGTTGGCATTAAAACTGTTTTAACTTTTACTAAAAGCATTTTACCAACACATTTATAATGCAAATATGTTTCTATTCAAAGATGTAATTCATCTATGTGCATTTTTAAGTTTTTCTAAGTGTGTGGGAATCAAATCTGTAAAAAAATAAAAGATGATTAATTAGATTGATTCAGTTAAGCAGCATCAGTATTTATGCTAATTTACGCTAATAAGCAAGTAAAACAGAAACCCTATTTGGGAGCCATACTGAGGGCTAGATTACAAATGGAGCGATAATTTATTGTGCGCACGTAAACGGCAAATTTGCCCGTTTGCGGCACGCAAAAAATAACTATCCATTGCAAGTGGCTGGTTATTGCTACCACAAGCTCACAGTAGCAATTAGTACTCAGACAATTAACCAGAGATCCAATTTCTGGTTAATTTTCTAAAAGTTCCCAAAATGCCCACAAAATAAAGGGTCTTTTGGTGGGAGTGGTTGTGAAACAACAGCACTGAAAAGTATCTTTACATTGCGGTCTATGGGAACTGTGTGTTCCCAGTAAATATATATGTATATACTTATATACATATATATTTATGTGCTATTGTGTGTATATACACATATTAACACATAAATATATATGTATACATTCATATACATATATAGTTAAAATTGCTGCCCATCGTTGTGCTACTTATTACCTTCGCTCCGCTTAGGCTCTATTAAAAAACCTATCGGCTAGATTTAGAGTTCGGCGGTAGATGGGCTGTTAACGCCACGCGTGTTTTATGTCTAACGCACGTCATTGTTTGACTCCGGTATTTAGAGTTAATATAAGACCATCTAACGATGCTCCTAACGCGTGTATGTCACACGCGTAATCCTGCCCGCGTTAGACAGTCTCCCATAGAGATCAATGGGAAAGTCAAAAAATAGCTTTTTTTACCTAACACTCGATCTCGCGAGAATACGCACAGCTCGGTCATATGACGCATACCACATCATGCACAACAATAACACGCCGCAAATGTCACAACATCAATCAATCAACAAAGCACACAAGCATTACACATTCACAAGCGGGGGAAGTTTTAATACTATTTATACGGGGAATACGCATATACTTTAAGATGCGGAAAATCGCACAATAACAACAAGGATTAAAAAATATATACATACACTAAAAAAAAAATCGCATTCAATATCATTATATATTATGAAAAACATACATATACAACACTTCACGAAGAACACACCATCGCAAATTCACATTTAAAAAGAATACTATTGGACAATGTTAGAGAAAACGACCACTATGACATCATCGCATTCTACACATTCCACAAATACCAACTCAAAATGAGCATGCGCAAATTAACACACCTAATACACATTGCAATAATATTAATTGCTAATAAAGCACACCTGAACACTAATTACAATGGAAATTGGGACATCATTAAACATTTACACAGGGTATATAAGCACCACACAAGCAGGGCTTCTTTGACTGTGTTGCTGGTGGGTCTTTGGAGATTTAAGAATAGAGATTTTGCGAATTTTTGAGAGTGAGTTAGTGTTAGTGTGAGAGAGTCAGTTGGTAGTGTTAGCGTGAGAGAGTCAGTTGGTAGTGTTAGCGTGAGATAGTCAGTTGGTAGTGTTAGCGTGAGATAGTCAGTTGGTAGTGTTAGCGTGAGAGAGTGAGTGAGTTAGTGGGAGTTAGCGGGAGTGGGAGAGAGTCTGTTAGTGGGAGCGTGAGTGAGTTAGTGGGAGTTATTAGTGATAGTTGTTAGTGTGAGCGTCAGTTAGTGGTAGTTAGTGAGCGTTAGTGGGAGTGTTTGTTATTGAGAATTAGAAGTAGTGTTAGTTAGCGAGCGAGTGATTTATCTGTACACTTAACACATTTACACGCAAACACATTCAATACATACATACACTTATCAATAACACTACATACACTCCATACCCCCTACCCCCTCATACTACACTCCATACCCCATTCCTTGTAGTCCCATTCCCTTTCATCCCATTTACTCTTATCCCATACCCCATACCCATCCCATACCCATCCCCTAGTTACATTTAGTTTACATATCCTCCTTTTAGTCTTATTCTTTTCGTTTATTTAAATACTCCTTACCCTCTTTTTTTTTTTTACATCCCTCACACTTTAAGCACCTTTTTTGTCTTTTTAGTTCTTTATTTTGACCCCCTTTCATTTCATCACACTCACTTTTTTTTTATTATTTGGGGTTTAGTTTAGGGAGGAGATGGAGGCCAGGCAGGGGACAGGTAGAGGGGGGAGTAGAGGGAGGGGGAGAGGAACAGGGCAGGAAGGGGGGCAGGAAGGGGGGCAGGAAGCGGGGGTGGAAGCGGTGGGTGGACCCAGCCACTTGGTTCAAGATGACCAAGTGGCTGGGCCCAGTGGCGGTCAGAGTAGGGCTTCACAGTCCGGGAAACAGAGGGCATCGTCACAGGGGAAGGCCAAGGCGACTAGGGAGGCGAGGTTTACGATGGAGGAGAAGGAGGCCCTCGTAGAGGCCTATATGGCCAGGTATAGGATGCTGCAGCACCAGAAGACTACCCCGACTGACAGGAGGAGGCTCTGGAACGAGATTCGGAATGCAGTCAATGCAGTGGGTGGCCGGAACCGGGATATGGATTCCATCAAACATCGGTACCGGGACTGTAAACTTGAACTTAAAAAAAAGTTAAGCCTGGAGGCCCGACATGCCGCAGGGACCGGTGGCGGCCCTGCCCTTGAAATGGAGTACTGCAGATGGGAGGAAATGTTGCGGCCCAGCATCTCCGAGGTGGAAGTAGTCGGTATCGGAGGAATCGATACCGGGAACCTGCCACTCTCATCTGACGGTAAGCTCATTGAACAATAATTTCACATACGAATGTATTTCAATGGACACTATACGCAAACATTTACTTTCATGATTGAGGTAGCGAATACAATTTGACAAAACATTCAAATGTACTTATATTACATAATTTGATTCATTCTTGAGATATATTTTAATGAAGAAATAGCCATGCACACGGTGAAACAATCACAGGAGGCAGCTATATTCAGCTAACAATCAGAATCTTATAAACATATTTAGATATGCTTTTCAGCAAAGAATATCCAGAGAATGAAGCTAATTAGATAACAAAAGTACATTCGAAAGTTGATACTAAATGTATGCTTATAAATCATGAAAGATAAAACATTGGGTTTCATGTGTTAAGGATCAGATTAATGCTATTACGCTGTTTACACGCATTCTATTACTTAGCGGTTACATCAGTATCTAGGCTATAGGTTAGGTGTGCATTTAAACAGACTGAAAACAAACGCAAAAACATTCACATTGACCAGATATCACAAACACTGTTTAGAAAAAGCGGAAATAGAATTGATTGTTTGTTAGATTTCAAAGTGGATTAATGATTCTGCATTTGTAATTGTATCGTAAGCTAAGTCATTTAAACCTTTATTTGCAAATATGCTAATATATACATTTCTTTTTTTCTTTTTTTTTTAATATACAGAGTCTGGGGACGAGGCAGCACAGCCTCCTGCATCTCCCCGGGATGAGAGTGGTGGTGAGGAATTCCCACTTCGGAGGGAAGAGGCCCCCCGTGACGAACAGCGCACGGGAGATGATCAAGAGGCCCCGGAAGCACAGGAGGATCCCGCTGAACCCGCGGAACCCGAGGTCCCTCAAAGACCCGCACTCCGCCGTGCACGGGCACCCCGCCGTGCACGGGTTCAACAGGCACAACAAGAAGAAATAGCGGAGGTGCGGGTTCTACTGGAGTACATAGACCAGATGCGTACCTCCCGGATAGAAAACATAGAAGGACGACGCAGAATACTTGATGGGCAGAATCAAATAATTCAAGGCCAAAATGAAATAATCAGTATACTGAATACAATACAAGAAGGACAAACAAGAATGTTCAATCTTCATCAGGAAATGTTCACATTTTTCCGGGAGGCGCATGCTGGTCTACCTCCTGTTGCTGGGCCTCTTGTTGCTGGGCCTCTTGCTGCTGGGCCATCTCCTCCTGCCGGCCCATCTCATCCTCCTCCTCAGCCATCTACTCCTCCTCCTCCTCAGCCATCTACTCCTCCTCCTCCTCAGCCATCTTCTCCTCCTCATCCATCTTCTCCTCCTCCTCCTCAGCCATCTACTCCTCACCTTGGTCGTCCCAGTACTCTTCCTTCCACTCCTCCCACAACAGCTCCAAGGAGGACTCTTCGGAGTCGGCAGTTGCCTCTCCCAGAGCCTCAGCCCCGTGGGAAGAGGGGAAGGAAGAGGAAGTAAGTATTTTTTTCCATCTTAAATTTTTTTTTTTGGGTAATGGATAGGTATGTGATGATGTGGTTTTCATACACTTGTGGACCACACTCTGTATATAATCGACTTCTATGGGACCGGGTCCATGGAGGAAGATTCTTTGCAGAGTGTGGGTTATAAGTGTGTGAAAACCACATCATCACATACCTATCCTTGTTCATGATATTGATTGGTTTCTGTGATGTGATGTCCAAACTGTTTCCCGAATCGCTAACTAAATTACCATAACAATTATCCATGATGGCATATTACTGTTTGAATGCCAATAACACAGCTTAAAGGGACAGTCAGAAAATTATTGATTACAAAGAAAACACTGTATTACGCATTATAAAGTTTGAAACAACAAAACATGGAGAAATACATGTGTGACTTATGTGCTTACCCTTGTATCTATGACTATGAAAAATGACCACTTATTTGTTGTTCTGACATAACAACATTTTAGATATCAATGATCAATACATGGTCAATAATATGCTGTATGAGCACAAGATTTTACATATACAAATGCTATCCAAATGCCCTCTAGTGCTCAAATTGTATAATGATTACAAGCACTCTTCAAGATTTAAGAAATGAGCACACCAACCTCATAGGTTTAGATAGCAAATTTAGATAGCAAATGTTCAATTGTTGAGAAACATTTGATATCCTTGTTATTACAGAATTGACTTTTCGAATAATGTTAAAAAAAAATTTTTCGAAACTGTCCCTTTAACAACATTACATATGCTAACACATTTTAAGCTTGTTGCTATATCTACATGTACTTTGTCAAAAAAAAAATTTGAAAATCACATTTATATTGACGTGTTAAATAAAGTCTATTTTCTTTAAGAGACATTATTGTGTTAATATTTTATTGTAACTATTTTTATTTTAACAATGAATATGGTTTAAAGTCCTTTTAGGAGTGGGGGGGTGAAATATGCTAACAAAAATATATTTGAAGATTAAACTATGTGGATCTCATACATGATACAAAAAAACAACATTTGCATTCAAGGGACAGTATCCTATATTTTTTACATAACTGTATGTAATAGACACTACTACAAACAACAAGATTAACATATACTGATAGCAATATTAAAAAGCTTCAAACACTTGCAAATAAAATAGGGTTAGCTATATTTTAAATATAGATGAACCACCATTACAACCGTAAAACACAATACCCCATCATTAACATATGAAAAGAACCTTTACACAAACTGGACAAAGCTGGAGATGGTACTCACATGAAACTCATTGGCTTTGCGAGGAGTAAGAAAATTACTTACATTTTCTTACAACACAAGACAAAATAAACCTATTGGTTAAACAATGGACTATCTAACTAGAGACAAAATCAAATATTTTTATTTATAATGTGAGTGTCTAATGAACCTTTCATAAAATATACAACGAAATTACATTTAGAAGAAGTCGGCATCATATATTTAGCATATGATAAATGCATATTGATTACTTTATTCAAACACAATAGCGCATATTTATTAATTAGATATGTTCAACATTAAACACAACATTAATTTTTAAGAAAAAGGAACATTGTTGACAAACATATTAAACATGGACTGTAGAGATTTGCACTTGCCTAGAAATATCCTATGCATGAAAACATTTTGCTTTCGTTCGTTGATTCAACCAGACATCCAGCAAAAGAGAATGTGTTGGTCTTTATCAGCTACGGGTCAACAATGTAACATGATGCAAATAATACATATTCGCAAGCTTTTTAAAATTGCATGCAGTCACAAACGTTTTTAACGTGCACAAATATTGCGGGACTACGCAATCCAATCACACGTTTTTTTAACTTTACATGTGCCGTCTTAACATGGCGCTTCCTTGATCACGTAAGAACGCCATCCAATGAAAGGCACATTATTGATCACGTAAGAACGCCCAAAAAAAAAAGGCGCATCCTTGATCGCGTCAAAACGCAATCCAATAAAAGGCATATTCCTGATCACGTAAGAACGTCAGTCAATACAAGGAATCATTGGACAGCCTGGCAGGTGACGTCTTAAGCAACATGGCGCATCCGAGATCGCTGAAAAACCGCAGACAATACAAGGACTCAGTGACATCTTGGCATATCATTAAGAAACGTATTTATATTTTAGGAACTAGTATGTGTGTAGATTGCTATCTAGGAATGTCACCAAATCATGAATCATCTTTTCGGACTTGACTGTCCCTTGAACTATAGCTATGGTGTATATCTTTAACATTTAAAAGATACACATGAGAAATACATATGCCATTGATGTTTTAAGATATGTTTGGATTGTTGTTGAATAACAATAGTTATACATGTATTGATTAAACGTGTCATTTATTCAAGTTTAATTATGGTCAGCCTACCTATAGCCATATATGGGAGGAGATGTATTTTGTTAACATATTAGTTAACTAATATTCATCATCTACATTATTTGTATTACACACAGAGATTGATTTGGTTACACTTTGACAATAATATAGATTTGAAAATGAAATACAGGTGCTGTCAACATTACAATAAGATTGTTTATTAATAAAATTATATGTCCTTGTTCTTGTAAAAAGGACAAAAACGCTTTACAAATGGAAATACATTCATTTACAATAGTGATCAACATCACTTAAAGGGACATTATTTTGTTTTTAAAAAGAGCATACACATAGTCAATACTATTTAAATAAAATGAACACTTTACAGGGATTATATCATTGTATCAATACTCAGATCATTTGGTAAAGGTGCATCAATTCATGCAGAGTTTATAAATACACACATGGATATGAACATTTAAATATACATATATACACAAATACAAAAATATATATACATATATAAAGAAATTACTCTGCTAATCATAATCAGGCAATGATAGAGCTAAGAGAAAATAATATAAACACAAATAATAAGATTACATTGGAGATGTTAATCTTAAAGTCATTTACTATTGTCTTACATATATGATTTCATTATAACAAATAGATTTGTTAGGTCCCTTTAAGGATAAACAACATAAACTAGAGCTTGCAAAAAATAACAGGAAGAATGAGGACAAAGATTTGTGAAATAAAATTTATTTTATTAGTATGTAAGAAAACATACACAACGTTTATAAATAATCTTGTAAAAATAAGGAATATATGAGCCATATGACAAGGTAACACAGTGCATCACAGTCCATGAAGAGAGTTGCCAAGGGCCAGCATAGCCTCATTGGAGACACATGACAAGGTAACACAGTGCATCACAGTCCATGAAGAGAGTTGCCAAGGGCCAGCATAGCCCCATTGGAGACACATGGCAAGGTAACACAGTGCATCACAGTCCATGAAGAGAGTTGCCAAGGGCCAGCATAGCCTCATTGGAGACACATGGCAAGGTAACACAGTGCATCACAGTCCATGAAGAGAGTTGCCAAGGGCCAGCATAGCCTCATTGGAGACACATGACAAGGTAACACAGTGCATCACAGTCCATGAAGAGAGTTGCCAAGGGCCAGCATAGCCTCATTGGAGACACATGACAAGGTAACACAGTGCATCACAGTCCATGAAGAGAGTTGCCAAGGGCCAGCATAGCCCCATTGGAGACACATGGCAAGGTAACACAGTGCATCACAGTCCATGAAGAGAGTTGCCAAGGGCCAGCATAGCCTCATTGGAGACACATGGCAAGGTAACACAGTGCATCACAGTCCATGAAGAGAGTTGCCAAGGGCCAGCATAGCCTCATTGGAGACACATGACAAGGTAACACAGTGCATCACAGTCCATGAAGAGAGTTGCCAAGGGCCAGCATAGCCTCATTGGAGACACATGACAAGGTAACACAGTGCATCACAGTCCATGAAGAGAGTTGCCAAGGGCCAGCATAGCCCCATTGGAGACACATGACAAGGTAACACAGTGCATCACAGTCCATGAAGAGAGTTGCCAAGGGCCAGCATAGCCTCATTGGAGACACATGACAAGGTAAAAGAGTGCAACAGGCACAACAAAAAACTGATAAAAAGGCCAAATGGCAACAATATAAATACAAATTCAACATGTGGACGGAGGATTATTATCTGCCACCATGGAGCATATCCAGATCCTCCACTTACTGGTCATCCTCTTCATTGTCCTGTGCATGTCCAGCTCCAGATTCAGGCCTTGAACGTAATTGCATAATTTCACGCAGAGTCAAGTCCTGAACCCGGAGCTGGGCCTGCATGGTGTCGTTCATCCCTCTCAGGACAGCTGCGTTCCTCAACACGGCCTGCTCTACTCTTGCTATCCCTTCTAGCATGAGCCATGCTGAGTCACAGCCTAAAATAAAATAAAAATTAATATTAAGGATAATTACACAACAGAATAAAAGATTTTAATACATACATTGTCATCATAAAGACAAATAATTATTTACATCAATTATTTTTCATATATTCTTTACACATGAATTAGGTTATTCAGACAGACAGAAATCATTAAAGGCTCATGTTACTCAAACATGTTGAACCCTTTAATTGGTTTTAGATGATCCACTTATACAGCTTGAGTGTATCAAATCTTGTTAAAGGATTTACATTGTACTTACATCAGCAATTTAAAAATTCAATTTAGACTGTGGTAGGCACACCTATCCTTAAACATTTTGGCATTGAGGACAAGCTGTGTAAACATAGCAACCAGAAGAAATTACATTCCCACTGGGTTAGACAAGAGATAATGTATCCACATTTGGACATAAAATTTTGGATCCAAGTAGTGGTGTTTGGTATATGTAGTGATATCCAATTAAAGGGACACTGAACCTAAATATTTAATGGACTGATTCAGATAGAGCATGACATGACAAATCTTTAGAAATTACACATATTCATTATATGTTTTAATTGTCAAGCTATATTTTGAATGCAAGAATGTTGGTTTTTATGGAAGCCAATATTTGTTGATGAACCTTGTTT
The DNA here is from genome assembly GCF_027579735.1 of Bombina bombina. NCBI lineage: Eukaryota > Metazoa > Chordata > Amphibia > Anura > Bombinatoridae > Bombina > Bombina bombina. The sequence goes on along the minus strand of NC_069500.1, from coordinate 684,090,916 downwards.
GTGCATGCTGGTTGATGGATACATTCATCCAACAATAAAGAAATGATGGCCACATTTATTTTATTGTTTAAACTAATTATAGGAATAAGTTGTTTTCAATAAATATATCAAGAGAATGACGAATAATTCATAAGAGTATTCTATTATACATTGGCTTAACATTGCATGCTGGATTTGAATCACAATTTAACCAATTTAACTTCACTGTACCTTTAAGTATCTTATAAAGTGTATTTAGAATGATACTTACAGCTGTGCCTGGGAAGGACAATCTGACACCCAGGACAATGAAGGTTTAAACAGGGGGGAGGGATGGGATTGGCTCGGGGAGGGATGGGAATGGCTTGGGGAGTGGTGAGCTGCTGCTCCAGGGTAGGCCGTACAGCTGGGGAGTGGGGAGTTTGGGTCTGGGCAGCTGTACGGGCCAGAATACGGGGAGAGCGGCGAAGGGGGGTGTATGGGCGTTTTTTGGGAGGGACAGGATATGAAATATGGGAAGGGCTGGCAGTGGTCGGGGCATGGTCATGGGTTTGGTGATGGGAAGGGCTCTGGGTGTGTGCAGAGGTGTGGCCATGGTCAGGGGTGTGTGCACGGGGAGGGGTCTGTGACTGGGCAGGGGCGGAATCCAGATGACCAGAAGTGGTGGATCCATCTGAAAATGTAAAAGAAATATATTAACATCTCATACATCCTGACATCAAATCAACGCATTTAAAATTGATTATGTTTTCAATATACCTCGAAGTGTGTTTGAATCTGTAAACTATTCTGAAATGAGGATATGGTATCTATATAGGCACTCAGATGAATCTCAATGACTGTCTGTACAATGTGAAACTTATTATTGTGTTTTGGCATGGAATATGCATGTGACATAATGATGGCATGAATTATATATTCTTAAAAAAATATATACAAGCAGATTTTCATGCTGCCTGATATAGAAAGGGGGCAGTAGTGTATTTGAACAGACAAATAATATTCCTTTTTAAAGGGAAAAAGCTGTAGACTTTGAATGTCTTCAATAAAATGATTTCAAAAAAAGAAACATGTTGGAAACATGATAGATATATTTCACATACCATCAGACTCCAAGGCAGCCTCTTCCTCCTCCATCCCACATGTGACATCAATCTCTGTAAAACATAACATGTTGTGTACACCTTAAGATCAGATATTATAACATATGTTACTGTTGCTCAAATACGCACATCAATGTTGCATTAAAGATATACACACACAAAGTTATGATTTACATCATTTTGATGGAGCATACAAATGACAATAGATTTGTTATTGTCAATAAATCAGAATATTAATGTATTGTTTGTCTTAATGTTAAATTCATAAAAGCATAGTACATAGAACATTTAAGATTTCTCATGTGTGTATCACTTGATGACTGTTGTTAAAAAAAAAAAAAAATGAAAAAAACATATGTTAGACATCTTATGAATAACAAATGTGTAGAATAATAAAGTAGAAATTATTAATCGCTCAATATAAAAAATAAATATATAATCAGAAGATAAATTCTATGATTTTTTATAATGTTATGCTTCATCGGAATCATGATCATAATATTGATTAGCAATACACCTTCAATTACATATAAATGAGTCAATGGACTTACCAGGAGACCGCAAAGGCGGCTCTATGTCACTGCTGGATTCCTGTGGGCTCCCCACACCAACTCTCTCTATGAATGATATAGATATATATTATTAAACACATTTTGGATATCACTAAATCACATCTGTCTAGAATTTTAACATTAATCAACTTTAAAATGTGAAGAATAGAGCAGTCATTACACCAGAAAATGCTTGATTGAATCAAGGGGATTCTGTAAACATATCTGTATTCAACATATGTTTAATGTCAGACTACATTAGACATCAAATTCATCTCAGATGCTGCTATTGCATATCTAAATATACCCAATGATCAATGTTCTTAACCCTTTAAGGACACAGCTTTCACTTAGCTCAATTGTTTTATGACGGAATAATTCCGTCATATGTCCTTAAGAAGTTACAAGAATACACACAAACCACATATTGAGGAGCATCTGTTGACAAATCTAAACAAACATGTGTCACATCGAGCCATTTTTTCAATGTACAGTAATCTTGTTTAGGACACAACACATATTTATCACAATACATAACAAACTTTATTATTACAAATATGTAATCATGGTGCTGTTAGAGTATGCAGATATATATAAAGTAACTCCAACAGATAATTAGATTTATATATCAATAGTTTTTAATAAAAATAATGTAATGATGAATGAATCTATTTTGTCTTAAAGGGACACTGACATGATTAATTTAAATAATTGATTTCTATGTTCAAACTGTAAAAAATGATTTAACATTGACTCCTATTATAATTCGAATGTTGTTCGATATTAATCTTAAAGGCAGATAAGGAATATTGGATTCAATAAATATTGTTTGTTGAAGGTATCCACCAATCATCAATATAAACCCAGGTTGGTCAACAAATATTTAGATGCACATAAACGTACTTTCTTTATTTTAAAATACATTTAGCAATAGAATATGTCACATATGATGATAGTATTATATTTTATGTTTATTAATATTGCATACTGTATGTGAAAGACAATATTAATAATTGTAGTTCAGTATCCCTTTAATCTAAAATTAAATAGATTCCACAATGTTGTTGTTTGTTAATGAATTATCTACTCCATATGTTGATGTAATGAATGGTATTGAGCATGCAATTAAAATCAAATATGTTATTTAAGTATATCCGAATAATTATATAATTTTCATCTATTAAATAGACATTACATATAAATATAGAACAATGTGTATTTAGTATGTAATGTTCATTCCATGTTTCTAAGACAAATGTCAATTAAAATGAGACATACCATACTGTGACAAGCCCTGGCTTGAGGATCCAGCAGCCACATCCATATCTGTAATATATTAAATGAGGATTGCATATCATTAATACTAATCATGCCATGTTTAAAATATTTACATTAATAACAAATCAATAGAAAAATATTAATCCTTTGGTAGTCCCATGAGTTAATAGTTTCCGCAATTAAATGAATGATAAATATATCCTGGACTCTTATTTTCAATCAGTTGTGTTGTTTACTGTATCTTTAAGAATATATGCTTGTTATTACATAATCATCAATTGATGGCCATATGTTATAATTTATTAGTATTATTCGTTTTTTATTAGATATAATATTTAAAATAAGAATACTGTATTCTTCACTAATCTAAGATTTTCCATTTAATTTTTAACAACATGTATAAAGCAATGCCACTTTCCGCAAACCCATGTTAACGTGGATGAGAAATGCCATTTTCGCGATCATTGCGCAATGATTCCAAGCGGAATTACGCATCCGTCATTTGACCAACATGTATAAAGCAATGCCACTTTCCGCAAACCCATGTTAACGTGGATGCGAAATTACATTTCCGCTCTGTGACGCATATTCTGTAGAGCGCAAGAAACATCATTCCAATTTCATGTATCACTAATGTAAAATCAGATATCTAAACATCATATGTAGTGTATGTTGTGAGATCTGTATAGGTTTAGTATCTGACTAAATACACATTTTGGATTTTTAACATTATAAATATTATATGAAGTTGGATAATTACCTGGTTCAGATTCTCTATCGGGTCCTCCCAGGCCACCAGACGGAGAAGCATCTGCCCTGTCCCCCGCGTCAGGACTTTCAGATCCCGCAGCTGGGAGGGAAGAAGAGGAGGCCGAGGATGGCGAGGATCTAAATCTTTTGGGGACCCGGAGATTGAGGAGCTCGCATAAAGTCACCTCATAAGGGAGTAGGTACAGTTTCCGCGGGGCCTTTCTTTGGCCCCCTCTTTTACGGGCTTGTACCCAGTCCCTTATGAGGTTGACTTTTTTCGATAAACGCAACCTCATATCTCCGAATCTCCTCATGATCTGATCCTGGGTCCTCTGGACGTCACACACCAATCTAACCGCATTGGTGATAGACTCCCAGAGGGCCTTCTTAACAGGCGCATCTGTCGAGCTCCTCTTGTTCCCAAACAGCTGGGGATAAAAGTCCTTGACGGCGTGGACCAGTGCAGCGCTCTCCTCCTTGGTGAACCTGGGAACTGACATGCCTGCTGGGTTGTCTTCTCAAATATATATATATATATAAAAATATATCTAGTACGCCTGCAGGCATTAGAGAACTGACAAAGATGGCAACGTGTAATGGACTTTTATATGGTGAAGTAAACATGAGATGCACCATGGGACAATTTATCTGTACATCTGATTGGATAAAAGTTTGAAATATTGTTATAATGTCTGTGAGACCATCCTGACTCAAGTTGTGTTTGTGTGATGAACTCTGATTGGCCGTTCCTTAATGTTTCATATCTTAGTAACTTCCTTACACATACCGCTTGGTGGTGCTGTAACTTCATTTTTCATGTAGACTTATTTGTAACTCATGGGCCTGTCATGCGGATATGTGTGACGCAGATTTAATATCCGTGATCCGTGAAATATTAATGATTAAATACTCTTTAAAATCTAATCCTGTCACATTATTAATGTTGTAGACATTTCTCGGTTTAATAACGGTCTGTTTCTTTAATACAAATACACATTTAATATTGTATGTCTTTATTGTTCTTTAAATAAATTTATTGTGAAGTATTGACATTGCTCTATTAAATGTATTTATAATGCACATTGATTGTGTGCTATTGCGTGACATTACACTAATGTTTAAATATGCTAATCTGGTGTTTGAAGATGCGTTTCCCACGCAATATTTATTAATGTTAAAATTCCGGGAAGAATGTCAGTAACTTTGATAATCTGTTTATAAATGTTAAACTACAGCTTTGTTATTCGCAAATAAACCTCGAGCTTGTATTTCTCTGAAGTGCTCATATATGTTATTGTGCAATGGCGTCTTTAGTTTTAAAGAGACATTACAAACAATTGTATCAAATGATCTGTAGAGATAGAAGATTGTTTAGACTTTAAAATGTAAATCATTTTCTCTTAGTATTTATATATCCTCAACATAAGAAATTTAAATGCACATGGTTGAGCCAATCACATAAGGCATCTCTGTGCATCCACCAATCTTCATCTACTGAGCCTATCTCGATATGCTTTTCAAGCAAAGTATGTCAAGATAGGAAGAGAAGTAAATACACTATTTCAAGCTCTTAAAGGGACACTGTCCAAACAAATTTACCATTGGTGATTGAGCATGAAATGTTAATCAACTTTATTATTTAATACGATTATCAAATGTTAAGTTATCTTGTTATGTTTCTTTGAAAATCAATAATGATATTTTATATTACGGACAATTGTTTAATAAAAACCTGGGTTGTCCTTGACGATTGTTGCATCAATTATTCCAAACAATCAAGTTCTGTCCAGAGTACTGAAGCAAATAAATTAGCTATTTACTGCCTTATTTCTAAAGTAATGATAGCAACATCACAATGAGCATTCATAATATGAGACAAGTTTTAAAGTTGATTAAAATAGAATACTCATTCAGAATGTATAAATCATTGTTTTTTTAAATGGCTACCTTTAAGTATATTTTGAGTTCATGTCCCTTTAAATAAACATTTCACAATAATGCTTAATATATCATAAACCTAGGCACCTTCCTTTTGCTAAATGAGTCTAACATATGAGTAAAGCAAATTTAGATTAACTTCTAGATTGTTTTACACACTGACTGAAATATATTTATTAAATGAGGTCTTTTTTAGCCTTCAGCGTAGAGGGACATTAAGCTATATGTTATGTATGCATTTTGTATCATAATCTTATATTTGACCAACTTAATATGTTTTGTTATTCAATCATTATATTGTAATTATATATATTCGTGGATTAAATACATCTCTACATAGGCTATTTTGATGCTGATTGTTGTTTGCATATAGATGCCTTATATCATTGACTAAGATATGTGCATTTATTTTTATTTTAACAAGTATATTTAAAGACTGAATGTAATTCTATAGTACATTCTAAATATGTTTAAATTCTTGTATGATATTTGTAACAATGTATACAAAATATACATTTTGAATGACCCCTTTAAGGACCCAAACATATTGTATTTTGATTTAACATTGACAAAATAAACTAAAGGGGAAATTACATTCTATATAGATATTTGATGTCTAACCCAAGAGGTAAGATTGTAATAAATACATAATATTACTAAGTATAGTTAAATGACTCCACTAGAAAATTACATAGATTAACCTGGCATCCAATAACTAATTATTAAAAATTATAAAGTTAAATGACCTACCATTTATAAATGTAATAATTGTAAAATATTTTCTAATAATGTTTTGAGATACCTAAGGAAGATACATGATCTTATACAATTCTTTTTACATTCAACAACACTGTCACTTTCATGTAATTGAACCACTTCACCTTATTAAATGTTAAAACAATCATAATATTAATACATATCCTAAATATTTTTAATATATACTTTTTCAATATAAAAGCATTGAAGAATATGACTCCCCAATTAATGTTAAAATATATCTTTTAATATTCTCTGAAGAATTTTATTTTCTACTATTAATGCATTATTTTCTCTTATGCATGTGCTTGTCAAATAGCCAACTACCAGTCATGGGAGTCCAAGTTTTATTTATTTACAGATTATATTGATATATATTAGAATCTGCTAAAAAAAAATATATATTTAATAGAAAATAATTAAATATTCCATGAAGTCATCAGATGCCAATCTGAAATGACAAATAATAAAAATGGAACAAAGTTAATACACACGTTGTAAAATATTCATAAAATACATTTAAAATCATATGGTGTCTATGCTCTAACTTTGATCAACATTTTTTAAAGATAATCATTACATTCATTTTAAATTAATGAAATACATACACCATTATATTGTTGATTAAAAATAATATTTAAATTTCAAAAATTAAATTTATACATAATAATGTATATCACATGTAAACAATATATGTATGCTGAACATAAATGTAATATTTCATGTCCATTCAAATACCTCTATATCAACTATAATATGTATTCCTTTTTCTGATTGTGATCCCTAAATATCTAATTAAGAACTAAATATGACTAATGTATGTAAGCTACTAATATTCTACAGTCTTCACTAGCATGCATTGGTACACCAACCTGGACAATGCATGGTCTTTGAAAGTCAATTCAGGGGTAAACAGTTGATCTTCAATAGGTGTCTTATTCATCAGTTCATTAAATAGAGGACTGGGAAATACCATCTAAAAAAGTAAAATCATCTAAGTGTCTGATTGTGATCCCTAAATATCTAATTAAGAACTAAATATGACTAATGTATGTAAGCTACTAATATTCTACAGTCTTCACTAGCATGCATTGGTACACCAACCTGGACAATGCATGGTCTTTGAATGTCAATTCAGGGGTAAACAGTTGATCTTCAATAGGTGTCTTATTCATCAGTTCATTAAATAGAGGACTGGGAAATACCATCTAAAAAGGAAAATCATCTAAGTGTCTGATTGTGATCCCTAAATATCTAATTAAGAACTAAATATGACTAATGTATGTAAGCTACTAATATTCTACAGTCTTCACTAGCATGCATTGGTACACCAACCTGGACAATGCATGGTCTTTGAATGTCAATTCAGGGGTAAACAGTTGATCTTCAATAGGTGTCTTATTCATCAGTTCATTAAATAGAGGACTGGGAAATACCATCTAAAAAGGAAAATCATCTAAGTGTCTGATTGTGATCCCTAAATATCTAATTAAGAACTAAATATGACTAATGTATGTAAGCTACTAATATTCTACAGTCTTCACTAGCATGCATTGGTACACCAACCTGGACAATGCATGGTCTTTGAATGTCAATTCAGGGGTAAACAGTTGATCTTCAATAGGTGTCTTATTCATCAGTTCATTAAATAGAGGACTGGGAAATACCATCTAAAAAGGAAAATCATCTAAGTGTCTGATTGTGATCCCTAAATATCTAATTAAGAACTAAATATGACTAATGTATGTAAGCTACTAATATTCTACAGTCTTCACTAGCATGCATTGGTACACCAACCTGGACAATGCATGGTCTTTGAATGTCAATTCAGGGGTAAACAGTTGATCTTCAATAGGTGTCTTATTCATCAGTTCATTAAATAGAGGACTGGGAAATACCATCTACAAAATAGAAAATCATCTAAGTGTCTCCAATAGGATGTCTCCACAGCCTTATTCTATCAAATAGTTTGCACTTACCATGTGAACATGTCTTTGTATGGTTTTCAAGGTCAGCAGAATTTAAATATGCCAGACATGATCCCATTGGTATACTTCAATTTCAATCTTGGCTTTTTCCCCACTGTCAGTCTTGGAAATCTTCACTGTCAGGCTTCAAATTGTTCCCTTTCAGTCTTTATATTAAGTCATCTCCCTAATGTAAGAAATTATATATAAAGATTTCATACAAGTGTGTGAATCAGTTCTGTACCCCTCTCCCACCCCCCATTTCATAATAAATATCTATCACTAGCTTACTAAGCCTGTGTATGAACCTGTGTTATTTTCTATCAAGTGTGAAGATGAGTCATATTGAGCAGAACAAACCTCTGTGTGACATTGAACCATAGTCATTCTAGAGTATCCCTTTCTGATTATGTACATAAGTAATGTGTAAACAAAGTTATATTTTTAAAAATGTATGCCATATTATGTATTTGTGTACAAATCATGCCAGCAACAGTCCATACATTTCTACTTACCATCTGATGTCCTCTATAAAAACCAGGTGGCAAAGACTCGCTATAGGACCCAATGCCCAGAGCATCACCTATATTATGAGAAATAAATATTATTATAACATTTGATCAATACTAACATGTTTGCACAATTCTCTACTTGTCATTTCCCTAGAGTTCACATCTATTGAAAATACTCCAGTGTAACTTCTATTATTTACCGTCTAAAGTGGCGGTTGATGACGTCTGCTCTGACATCAAGTCCCTCGTCCTGGAATTCCCCCTCTAGAACAGGATCATCCTCCTCATCTCTGAGGAGGTCTCTGTCCACCGGGACGGCCTGCAGCATCCCAGCCCGCTGTGCAATATTATGCAGGACGCTACAGGCTACAACGATCTTAGCCACCTTCTTTGGGTTGTACTGGAGTGCTCCTCCAGAACGGTCCAGGCACCTGAATCTCATCTTCAGGAGCCCGAACATCCTTTCAACCACCGCCCTGGTTCTCTTATGAGCCCTATTGTAGCGCTCCTCAGACACATCAGTTGGGCTACGCAAGGGGGTAATGAGCCAAGGCCGGCTCATGTACCCAGAATCACCTATAAATTTAGAACAGAACATAATTCAAACAGAATACTTAAACTAGTATATTGTTGTATAAATATATTTTTTAAAAACCATAATCCATATTAAAAGTTGTCAGAAACATAAAAAAAATAAAAAAAATTATATATAAATCTGTATCTAGCCATTTCATCTAAGACATGCTACATATGCGTATTTCTCCTAAACCAAACCTTGTGTAAAATGCTAACTACATGTTTACATTGCATTCTCTATCTGAACACTTAAGGTAAGACATGCTACATATCTGCATTTCAATAAAACTAGACATTAGCAGAAATAGACAATGACAGGGTTAAATTGCATGAGATAATATCTTGCTATTTCATCTAAGACATGCTACATATGCGTATTTCTCCTAAACCAAACCTTGTGTAAAATGCTAACTACATGTTTACATTGCATTCTCTATATGAACACTTAAGGTAAGACATGCTACATATCTGCATTTCAATAAAACTAGACATTAGCAGAAAAAGACAATGACAGGGTTAAATTGCATGAGATAATATCTTGCCATTTCATCTAAGACATGCTACATATGCGTATTTCTCCTAAACCAAACCTTGTGTAAAATGCTAACTACATGTTTACATTGCATTCTCTATATGAACACTTAAGGTAAGACATGCTACATATCTGCATTTCAATAAAAATAGACATTAGCAGAAAAAGACAATGACAGGGTTAAATTGCATGAGATAATATCTTGCCATTTCATCTAAGACATGCTACATATGCGTATTTCTCCTAAAACAAACCTTGTGTAAAATGCTAACTACATGTTTACATTGCATTCTCTATCTGAACACTTAAGGTAAGACATGCTACATATCTGCATTTCAATAAAAATAGACATTAGCGTCGGTAAATAACAAATGGTTAAATTTAATCCTATAGCTGAACATGACGCTAACAGTTAAAAAATACAGGGGCAATTGTCAAAATAATTAACCATGTTGTGCACAAATACTCACCAACGAGATAACCAGGGGGCATTTGTCTTTCCTCAAACTGTCTCCACAGGGACGACAGAGAGAGGATGCGGGCATCATGACAAGCACCTCCAAAATTCGCATACACATGCATAATCCTCATCCGTGCGTCACAAACATACTGCACGTTGAGGCTATGAAAATGTTTGCGATTTCTGAAGGGCAAGTCATCAATTGGAGCACGCAGCGCAATGTGGGTACAATCAATGGCTCCCAAGACATTGGGCAATTGAGCAATATCAAAGAATTCCCGCTTCAGGCGCCTCCAATCACCATCATTCTGTGGGAATCCTATGTATTGCTTACTGATACGTACCATGGCGTTCAGAAAGTTATCAAACACCCCAGAGAATGTACCTTGAGCCAGGCCATGCATGTACAGTTCTCCGGATTGAAAACTCCCGGAGGCCAGGACGTATAGACAGCTTAGCATCTTACTCATGGGGGGAACAGCAGTCCTTATTTGTATACGTGGCTCCAAATGAGGTTTAAGAAGATCGTAAAGGCCAATGAGCTGTTGGCGATCGAGCCGATACTTATCAAAAACCTCAAAGTCACTCATGTTTTCCAAGGTGGGTCTCACCCTGTAGACACGAGGACCTCGAACCAGACGACCCCTTCGTCTCGGTCTGAGCCGCCGAGGCTGCCTGATTCGACCAACAGCTAGTTCGCCAATAGCACCACCAGCAGCGTCTACCATGTCATCGTCATCCATCTTTCAAAACAGCGTAACAAGGTATGCACTTGATCTGATGTGGATCACAAGTGATGCATTGGCCATGTTGTTTGGGGGATTTATAGTACAATTAGTCCAATGGTAGTGAGTTTGTAATGATTGCTGATTGTATTCACCTGTTTGTATGTGAGCGGCGCGAATGCTTTCACAGTGGGCGTTTATTTGTTGTTTGCTGAAATGTTAGTTTCAAACAATGATTCTCAATGTGAAAGTGTCAAATATCACACATACAGTGCATGTTTGTAATGTTTGATCATATGCGTAATCAATATTTCCTAAACGCGATGTTATAGTAACAAGCACACGTCCAGGCTAACATGAATGAAAGTGCATAGTTGTGTATAATGTGCATCGAATGTGATCGATCAATGTTGCTGCAATATTGTTTGTAAATGATAAAGTAACATCTGTAGTATTGTATATATAAGTGATTTCAGAGCTGTCAATATTGTATGCGTCCCTTTAAAATCGCAATAATAATTCAGAACTTCCCGTCTGTCATCTGTAGTATTATATATATAAGTGATTGCCGAGCTGTCAATATTGTACGCGTCCCTTTAAAATCGCAATAATAATTCCAAACTTCCCGTCTGCCATCTGTAGTATTGTATATATAAGTGATTGCCGAGATGTCAATATTGTATGCGTCCCATTAAAATCGCAATAATAATTCCGAACTTCCCGTCTGCCATCTGTAGTATTGTATATATAAGTGATTGCCGAGCTGTCAATATTGTACGCGTCCCTTTCAAATCGCAATAATAATTCCGAAATTCCCGTCTGCCATCTGTAGTATTGTATATATAAGTGATTGCCGAGCTGTCAATATTGTATGCGTCCCTTTCAAATCGCACTAAAACTGAATAACTTCCCGTCTGCCATCTGTAGTATTGTGTATATATAAGTGATTGCTGAGATGTCAATATTGTATGCGTCCCTGTAAAATCGCAATAATACTGAAGAACTTCCGGCTGTCATCTGTAGTATTGTATATATAAGTGATTTCCGAGCAGTCAATATTGTATGCGTCCCTTTCAAATCGCACTAATACTGAATAACTTCCGGCTGTCATCTGTAGTATTGTATATATAAGTGATTGCCGAGATGTGAATATTGTACGCGTCCCTTTCAAATCGCACTAATACTGAATAACTTCCGGCTGTCATCTGTAGTATTATATATATAAGTGATTTTCGATCTGACGATATTGTATGCGTCCCATAAAAATTGCACGAATACTGAATAACTTCCGGCTGTCATCTGTAGTATTATATATATAATTGATGTGCGATCTGACAATATTTCTGAATTGTCCCATTGAAATCTCCATAATAATGCTGTTCAAAAGTGTGTTTTACGTATATGTTGTATTGTAGTATTGAGTGTTAAAGTTCCTAAAGGGGCGGTACAGTGGTGAATCTGTGATGTGTATGGTTGAATCTTCTAATGACGTCATGATATTATTAACCTGCCTATGTAGTTGTGAAATCCTCATTGTGTTGTTGTATTGTGCTACATTGTTATTGTGTGCTGAATAAAATCTAAATGTGTGCTTTGTGGTTGCGTGATGGGTGATGCGTGTTATGTACATGTACGTATATATTGTGATTGTGTCCCACATATGCTGACTTCTATATAGCGGTCTGGCATTGTTGTTCCTTCCCATAAAGTGACATCTGTAATCTGGTGTAATGATGTTCTTGTTGTACGTAATTCCTAATGGTTTCTGGTGATGGAATCATGATGTTAAAAGTACAGTAAAATCCATATGTTGTGTTTTGTGATTCCTCGAGAGAATGTAATGTGTTTTTCCCCCATCATTTGAATGCACATGTATGATTGAATGTTAAAAGTAATGTATGTGCATCCATGAGTGATCATGTGTTAAGCCTATGTAGATATGCAGTTGCTGCAAGCATATGAGTTGAATAACAGAAATGCAATAATAAAGGTAAATGAGAGATGTTTCCCATTGTGTAGTGTTTGTGAATCCAGAAATGTGTATTGAATTTTATTTTAATTGTAAATGTAATTTTATTGAAATAATAATGTGTTACTAGTGATGGGGATTTGTAGTTGATGTAATCTAAAAGTGTTAAAAATATTTATGGTGTGGTGAATATTTAATATTAAAAAACATAAGTCCACCATAGGGAAATAGTCATTTCTTGATCTATTTATCATAGCTGGGTCTAACGCATGAAATCATGTATTTTCTAGCGCTGGTATTTGGAGTTTTTCAGTCTACGCTATTTGCGTGCGTTAGGGAAATGAGGGTTTCGCGTGCACGAGCACGTCTTCCCAATAGAAGTCAATGGAGGCTCCAAAGATTTCTATATTTTTTTTTCTAAGACTGGTTTTCCTCGTAAAGTGAGTGACGTCATGAGCTTGTGTGAAAAAGTAACTAAATCGTGTTCTTTTTGTAATAAATAAATATTTTGTGTATGTAATGTGGTGTATATTGTTTGTATGCATCGATGAGTGTATGTTTGTGATAATGTTATTCGTTAGATGTAGGTATATGAGGGTCTTTTCCCGTATGTCCATGTAAGTCAATGGGAAAATGGATTTGTGTGGATTTTTTTCAAACACCCGAGATCTCGCAACTTTAATCCTTTGTATTTTAAAGAAAAAATAAAAAATACGAAAAATAAAGATAGTGTTGTGTTTGTATGAGTGTAAGTGTACTTTGTGTAATATTTGTTTTGTGATTCGTGGATGTTTTTTTGTGCGGTATATGTTTACTACTGGGTCTGAGGTGGCGGTAGAAAGTTGAGCGTTAGGTGTATTTTGAGTCGCGGTAAATAAACTCTAAATACCGGAGTGCGTAAAAAACCCGCGTTAGGAGCCTCTAACGCTGGTTTTGACGGCTACCGCCGAACTCTAAATCTAGGCCTATGTAAGTGCGCTCTCGTGAGCGCAATGTTTCCGTGCACAAGCGATATTTTGTGCTCAACTCGTAATTTGGCCCTGAATGAGTAAACAAAAATTGGACATAATTTACTAAAGGGGGTTTAAAAAAAAAAAAAGGTAAATAAGTGTAAAGAGACAAAATCAAAATTGAAACGTGACTGCATTTGAATTTTTATTAGAAGAATTCTTTGCAATATGCTTCAAATTTGTAAAAATTATTTTAGTAAAGTTTACTACTGTTTCAGGAGTAGATGAACTTATAAACGGCACCTGTTTAGAAACATTTGACATGATACATGCCTAGGGTTGCCAACTTTTTTTTGAAGAAAATAAGGGAGACTAAGGATCAGGAAAATTTCAAATAAGAAATTGACTAATTACACCGTATTTACTGGAAAATACTTTCGGCTAGATTAAGAGTCTTGCATTAGGGTTAAAAAGCAGCGTTGAGAGGTCCCAACGCTGCTTTTTAACGCCCGCTGGAATTACGAGTCTGGCAGGTACAGGTGTACCGCTCACTTTTATTCCGCGACTCGAGCTTACCGGAAATCCCCTTACGTCAATTGCGTATCCTATGTTTTTAATGGGATTTGCCTAATGCCGGTATTAAGAGTCTTGGAGAAAGTGAGCAGTACAGCCTCTCCTGTCAAGACCCCTACCGCATTTAAAAGTCAGTAGTTTAGAGTTTTATGGGCTAACGCCGTAACATAAAACTCTTAACTAAAGTGATAAAAAGTACACTAACACCCATAAACTACCTATTAACCCCTAAACCGAGGCCCTCCCCCACATTGCAAACGCTTAAATAAAGTTTTTAACCCCTAATCTGCCGACTGGACATCGCCGCCACTTTAATAAATATATTAACTCCTAAACCGCCGCACTTCCGCTTTGCAAACACTAGTTAAATGGTATTAACCCCTAATCTGCCGTCCCTAACATCGCCGACACCTTATTAAATTTATTAACCCCTAAACCTAAGTCTAACCCTAAATCTAACCCCCCCTAACTTAAATATAATCTAAATAAAACGAAATAAAATTACTACAATTAAATAAATTATTCCTATTTAAAACTAAATACTTACCTATAAAATAAACCCTAAGATAGCTACAATATAACTAATAGTTACATTGTATCTAGCTTAGGGTTTATTTTTATTTTACAGGCAACTTTGTATTTATTTTAACTAGGTACAATAGTTATTAAATAGTTATTAATAGTTATCTTCATCCATCCGGAGCGGAGCGGGTCCATCTTGAAGCCAGCCGAACCGGAGCATCCATCCAGACCGACGACTACACGACGAATGACGGTTCCTTAAATGACATCATCCGAGATGGCGTCCCTTGAATTCCGATTGGCTGATAGGATTCTATCAGCCAATCGGAATTAAGGTAGGAAAACTCCTATTGGCTGATGCAATCAACCAATAGGATTGAAGTTCAATCCTATTGACTGATCCAATCAGCTAATAGGATTAAGCTTGCATTCTATTGGCTGTTCCAATCAGCCAATAGAATGCGAGCTCAATCCTATTGGTTGATTGGATCAGCCAATAGGATTTTCCTACCTTAATTCCGATTGGCTGATAGAATCCTATCAGTCAATCGGAATTCAAGGGACGCCATCTTGGATGACGTCATTTATAGGAACCGTCATTCGTCATGTAGTCTGGATGGATGCTCCGCATCAGCTGGCTTCAAGATGGACCCACTCCGCTCCGGATGGATGAAGATAGAAGATGCCGCCTGGATGAAGACTTCTGGCCGTCTGGAGGTCCTCTTCTGCCCGGATCGGGTGAAGACTTCTGCCCCTCTGGAGGACCACTTGTGCCCGGCTGGGTGAAGACGTCTCACGGTAAGGTGATCTTCAAAGGGTAAGTGTTAGGTTTTATTAAGGGTGGATTTGGTGGGTTTGAGAGTAGGGTTGGGTGTGTGGGTGGTGGGTTTTAATGTTGGGGGTTTATTGTATTTTTTTTTACAGGTAATAGAGCTGATTACTTTGGGGCAATGCCCCGCAAAAGGCCCTTTTAAGGGCTATTCGTAATTTAGTATAGGGTAGGGATTTTTTTTATTTTGGGGGGCTTTTTTATTTTATTAGGGGGATTAAATTAGGTGTAATTAGTTTAAAATTCTTGTAATTATTTTATTATTTTCTGTAATTTAGTGGGGTTTTTTTCGTACTTTAGTTTATTTAATTGTAGTTAATTGTAGGTCATTTAGTAAATTAATTTAATGATAGTGTAGTGTTAGGTGTAATTGTAATTTAGGTTAGGATTTATTTTATAGGTACTTTTCTATTTATTTTAACTAGGTAGTTATTAAATAGTTAATAAATATTTAATAACTATTGTACCTAGTTAAAATAAATACAAAGTTGCCTGTAAAATAAAAATAAACCCTACGCTAACTACAATCTAATTATTAGTTATATTGTAGCTAGCTTAGGGTTTATTTTATAGGTAAGTATTTAGTTTTAAATAGGAATAATTTTTTTAATTGTAGTAAGTTTATTTCATTTTATTAAAATTATATTTTAGTTAGGGGGGTTAGATTTAGGGTTAGACTTAGGTTTACGGGTTAATAGCTTTATTATAGTGGCGGCAACGTTGGGGGCGGCAGATTAGGGGTTAATAAATGTAGTTAGTTTGCGGCAACATTGGGGGCGGCAGATTAGGGGTTAATAAATATAATGTAGGTGTCGGCGATGTTGGGGGCGGCAGATTAGGGGTTCATAAGTATAATGTAGAAGGCGGCGGTGTCCGGAGCAGCAGATTAGGGGTTAATAATATAATGTAGGTGTCGGCGATGTTGGGGGCGGCAGATTAGGGGTTAATAAGTGTAAGAATAGGGGCGGCAGATTAGGGGTTCATAAGTATAATGTAGGTGGCGGCGGTGTCCGGAGCGGCAGATTAGGGGTTAATAATATAATGTAGGTGTCAGCGATGGTGGGGGCGGCAGATTAGGGGTTAATAAGTGTAAGATTAGGGGTGTTAAGACTCGGGGTTCATGATAGGGTGTTAGGTGTAGACATAAACGTACGTCTGGGGTTTTGCTGTTTCTCTCGTTCAGAGAAGGATTGCCTGGTATTTCGGGGCTGGACTGTACTGTAAAGTCAGGATCAGACTGATATGCTTCAGGAAAGTTTTTCTCTGTGAAAGGCACATGTTGAGCAAAAAGAGGCTGCTTCTTGGGTGGTAACTAGCCATAGAACAAGCTATTATGCTATTGTTCGTTTCCAGGTTGAGCGCTTCTCTCTTTTTATTTATGCAAATTATGACATTTTGGGAAGTCTCCCTAAGTGTGATGCGGGAATCCAGACGTGGACCCGTTGCTCAGTGTGCCTAGAGGGATATGGCTGCACCTCACTGACGAGGCCCACAATAGGCCGAAACGTACGTCTGGGGTTTTGCTGTTTCTCTCGTTCAGAGAAGGATTGCCTGGTATTTCGGGGCTGGACTGTACTGTAAAGTCAGGATCAGACTGATATGCTTCAGGAAAGTTTTTCTCTGTGAAAGGCACATGTTGAGCAAAAAGAGGCTGCTTCTTGGGTGGTAACTAGCCATAGAACAAGCTATTATGCTATTGTTCGTTTCCAGGTTGAGCGCTTCTCTCTTTTTATTTATGCAAATTATGACATTTTGGGAAGTCTCCCTAAGTGTGATGCGGGAATCCAGACGTGGACCCGTTGCTCAGTGTGCCTAGAGGGATATGGCTGCACCTCACTGACGAGGCCCACAATAGGCCGAAACGTACGTCTGGGGTTTTGCTGTTTCTCTCGTTCAGAGAAGGATTGCCTGGTATTTCGGGGCTGGACTGTACTGTAAAGTCAGGATCAGACTGATATGCTTCAGGAAAGTTTTTCTCTGTGAAAGGCACATGTTGAGCAAAAAGAGGCTGCTTCTTGGGTGGTAACTAGCCATAGAACAAGGTATTATGCTATTGTTTGTTTCCAGGTTGAGCGCTTCTCTCTTTTTATTTATGCAAATTATGACATTTTGGGAAGTCTCCCTAAGTGTGATGCGGGAATCCAGACGTGGACCCGTTGCTCAGTGTGCCTAGAGGGATATGGCTGCACCTCACTGACGAGGCCCACAATAGGCCGAAATGTACGTCTGGGGTTTTGCTGTTTCTCTCGTTCAGAGAAGGATTGCCTGGTATTTCGGGGCTGGACTGTACTGTAAAGTCAGGATCAGACTGATATGCTTCAGGAAAGTTTTTCTCTGTGAAAGGCACATGTTGAGCAAAAAGAGGCTGCTTCTTGGGTGGTAACTAGCCATAGAACAAGCTATTATGCTATTGTTCGTTTCCAGGTTGAGCGCTTCTCTCTTTTTATTTATGCAAATTATGACATTTTGGGAAGTCCCCCTAAGTGTGATGCGGGAATCCAGACGTGGACCCGTTGCTCAGTGTGCCTAGAGGGATATGGCTGTACCTCACTGACAAGGCCCACAATAGGCCGAAACGTACGTCTGGGGTTTTGCTGTTTCTCTCGTTCAGAGAAGGATTGCCTGGTATTTCGGGGCTGGACTGTACTGTAAAGTCAGGATCAGACTGATATGCTTCAGGAAAGTTTTTCTCTGTGAAAGGCACATGTTGAGCAAAAATAGGCTGCTTCTTGGGTGGTAACTAGCCATAGAACAAGCTATTATGCTATTGTTCGTTTCCAGGTTGAGCGCTTCTCTCTTTTTATTTATGCAAATTATGACATTTTGGGAAGTCTCCCTAAGTGTGATGCGGGAATCCAGACGTGGACCCGTTGCTCAGTGTGCCTAGAGGGATATGGCTGCACCTCACTGACGAGGCCCACAATAGGCCGAAACGTACGTCTGGGGTTTTGCTGTTTCTCTCGTTCAGAGAAGGATTGCCTGGTATTTCGGGGCTGGACTGTACTGTAAAGTCAGGATCAGACTGATATGCTTCAGGAAAGTTTTTCTCTGTGAAAGGCACATGTTGAGCAAAAAGAGGCTGCTTCTTGGGTGGTAACTAGCCATAGAACAAGCTATTATGCTATTGTTCGTTTCCAGGTTGAGCGCTTCTCTCTTTTTATTTATGCAAATTATGACATTTTGGGAAGTCTCCCTAAGTGTGATGCGGGAATCCAGACGTGGACCCGTTGCTCAGTGTGCCTAGAGGGATATGGCTGCACCTCACTGACGAGGCCCACAATAGGCCGAAACGTACGTCTGGGGTTTTGCTGTTTCTCTCGTTCAGAGAAGGATTGCCTGGTATTTCGGGGCTGGACTGTACTGTAAAGTCAGGATCAGACTGATATGCTTCAGGAAAGTTTTTCTCTGTGAAAGGCACATGTTGAGCAAAAAGAGGCTGCTTCTTGGGTGGTAACTAGCCATAGAACAAGCTATTATGCTATTGTTTGTTTCCAGGTTGAGCGCTTCTCTCTTTTTATTTATGCAAATTATGACATTTTGGGAAGTCTCCCTAAGTGTGATGCGGGAATCCAGACGTGGACCCGTTGCTCAGTGTGCCTAGAGGGATATGGCTGCACCTCACTGACGAGGCCCACAATAGGCCGAAATGTACGTCTGGGGTTTTGCTGTTTCTCTCGTTCAGAGAAGGATTGCCTGGTATTTCGGGGCTGGACTGTACTGTAAAGTCAGGATCAGACTGATATGCTTCAGGAAAGTTTTTCTCTGTGAAAGGCACATGTTGAGCAAAAAGAGGCTGCTTCTTGGGTGGTAACTAGCCATAGAACAAGCTATTATGCTATTGTTCGTTTCCAGGTTGAGCGCTTCTCTCTTTTTATTTATGCAAATTATGACATTTTGGGAAGTCCCCCTAAGTGTGATGCGGGAATCCAGACGTGGACCCGTTGCTCAGTGTGCCTAGAGGGATATGGCTGTACCTCACTGACAAGGCCCACAATAGGCCGAAACGTACGTCTGGGGTTTTGCTGTTTCTCTCGTTCAGAGAAGGATTGCCTGGTATTTCGGGGCTGGACTGTACTGTAAAGTCAGGATCAGACTGATATGCTTCAGGAAAGTTTTTCTCTGTGAAAGGCACATGTTGAGCAAAAATAGGCTGCTTCTTGGGTGGTAACTAGCCATAGAACAAGCTATTATGCTATTGTTCGTTTCCAGGTTGAGCGCTTCTCTCTTTTTATTTATGCAAATTATGACATTTTGGGAAGTCTCCCTAAGTGTGATGCGGGAATCCAGACGTGGACCCGTTGCTCAGTGTGCCTAGAGGGATATGGCTGCACCTCACTGACGAGGCCCACAATAGGCCGAAACGTACGTCTGGGGTTTTGCTGTTTCTCTCGTTCAGAGAAGGATTGCCTGGTATTTCGGGGCTGGACTGTACTGTAAAGTCAGGATCAGACTGATATGCTTCAGGAAAGTTTTTCTCTGTGAAAGGCACATGTTGAGCAAAAAGAGGCTGCTTCTTGGGTGGTAACTAGCCATAGAACAAGCTATTATGCTATTGTTCGTTTCCAGGTTGAGCGCTTCTCTCTTTTTATTTATGCAAATTATGACATTTTGGGAAGTCTCCCTAAGTGTGATGCGGGAATCCAGACGTGGACCCGTTGCTCAGTGTGCCTAGAGGGATATGGCTGCACCTCACTGACGAGGCCCACAATAGGCCGAAACGTACGTCTGGGGTTTTGCTGTTTCTCTCGTTCAGAGAAGGATTGCCTGGTATTTCGGGGCTGGACTGTACTGTAAAGTCAGGATCAGACTGATATGCTTCAGGAAAGTTTTTCTCTGTGAAAGGCACATGTTGAGCAAAAAGAGGCTGCTTCTTGGGTGGTAACTAGCCATAGAACAAGCTATTATGCTATTGTTTGTTTCCAGGTTGAGCGCTTCTCTCTTTTTATTTATGCAAATTATGACATTTTGGGAAGTCTCCCTAAGTGTGATGCGGGAATCCAGACGTGGACCCGTTGCTCAGTGTGCCTAGAGGGATATGGCTGCACCTCACTGACGAGGCCCACAATAGGCCGAAATGTACGTCTGGGGTTTTGCTGTTTCTCTCGTTCAGAGAAGGATTGCCTGGTATTTCGGGGCTGGACTGTACTGTAAAGTCAGGATCAGACTGATATGCTTCAGGAAAGTTTTTCTCTGTGAAAGGCACATGTTGAGCAAAAAGAGGCTGCTTCTTGGGTGGTAACTAGCCATAGAACAAGCTATTATGCTATTGTTCGTTTCCAGGTTGAGCGCTTCTCTCTTTTTATTTATGCAAATTATGACATTTTGGGAAGTCCCCCTAAGTGTGATGCGGGAATCCAGACGTGGACCCGTTGCTCAGTGTGCCTAGAGGGATATGGCTGTACCTCACTGACAAGGCCCACAATAGGCCGAAACGTACGTCTGGGGTTTTGCTGTTTCTCTCGTTCAGAGAAGGATTGCCTGGTATTTCGGGGCTGGACTGTACTGTAAAGTCAGGATCAGACTGATATGCTTCAGGAAAGTTTTTCTCTGTGAAAGGCACATGTTGAGCAAAAATAGGCTGCTTCTTGGGTGGTAACTAGCCATAGAACAAGCTATTATGCTATTGTTCGTTTCCAGGTTGAGCGCTTCTCTCTTTTTATTTATGCAAATTATGACATTTTGGGAAGTCTCCCTAAGTGTGATGCGGGAATCCAGACATGGACCCGTTGCTCAGTGTGCCTAGAGGGATATGGCTGCACCTCACTGACGAGGCCCACAATAGGCCGAAACGTACGTCTGGGGTTTTGCTGTTTCTCTCGTTCAGAGAAGGATTGCCTGGTATTTCGGGGCTGGACTGTACTGTAAAGTCAGGATCAGACTGATATGCTTCAGGAAAGTTTTTCTCTGTGAAAGGCACATGTTGAGCAAAAAGAGGCTGCTTCTTGGGTGGTAACTAGCCATAGAACAAGCTATTATGCTATTGTTCGTTTCCAGGTTGAGCGCTTCTCTCTTTTTATTTATGCAAATTATGACATTTTGGGAAGTCTCCCTAAGTGTGATGCGGGAATCCAGACGTGGACCCGTTGCTCAGTGTGCCTAGAGGGATATGGCTGCACCTCACTGACGAGGCCCACAATAGGCCAAAACGTACGTCTGGGGTTTTGCTGTTTCTCTCGTTCAGAGAAGGATTGCCTGGTATTTCGGGGCTGGACTGTTCTGTAAAGTCAGGATCAGACTGATATGCTTCAGGAAAGTTTTTCTCTGTGAAAGGCACATGTTGAGCAAAAAGAGGCTGCTTCTTGGGTGGTAACTAGCCATAGAACAAGCTATTATGCTATTGTTCGTTTCCAGGTTGAGCGCTTCTCTCTTTTTATTTATGCAAATTATGACATTTTGGGAAGTCTCCCTAAGTGTGATGCGGGAATCCAGACGTGGACCCGTTGCTCAGTGTGCCTAGAGGGATATGGCTGCACCTCACTGACGAGGCCCACAATAGGCCGAAACGTACGTCTGGGGTTTTGCTGTTTCTCTCGTTCAGAGAAGGATTGCCTGGTATTTCGGGGCTGGACTGTACTGTAAAGTCAGGATCAGACTGATATGCTTCAGGAAAGTTTTTCTCTGTGAAAGGCACATGTTGAGCAAAAATAGGCTGCTTCTTGGGTGGTAACTAGCCATAGAACAAGCTATTATGCTATTGTTCGTTTCCAGGCTGAGCGCTTCTCTCTTTTTATTTATAAAATGTGTTTCCCCATAGGAATCAATGGGGCTGCGTTAGGAGCTGAACGCTGCTTTTTTGCAGGGGTTTTTTTCAGCCGAATCAGCCCCATTGATTCCTATAGGGAAATCGTGCACAAGCACGTTTAGCCAGCTTACTGCTACCGTAAGCAGCGCTGGTATTGAGGTGAGATGTGGAGCTAAATTCTGCTCTACGCTCACCTTTTTGCAGCTAATGCCGGGTTTAAAAAAACCTTTAATACCAGTGTTACTTTAGGTGAGCGGTGAGCTGAAACTAAGCGTTAGCAACGCACCCCTGTTACCCCAAAACTCGCAATCTCTGTGTTTATTTTTACCATTTGTTTGGTTCAACAAAATTCTTTATAAAAATCATCTTCATTCACACAGTCTAGCTGAATACATTCAACAACATTCTGCAAATCCATTAATTCTATTTCTTGACACAGTGAGAGTAAAGACATTTAACCGTCAGATACATCCACATGATTAAATAAATAAGAGTACAAGAGTACAATATTACAGGCCTGAAACGAAGATTTTACATTTTGTAAATAATAAGGGATACAATGTTCTAAAAACAGATAAATACGGGAGCCTGGGATACTGTAATAAAAGTTTGGGTGAATAAGGCCAATGCCAGCTCTACGATCAGGAGTGGTGTTTGGACACTTGCAGTATATGAACATTTGCCCCTGAAACAGGAGTATCTTTTACTCGAAAAATATATATATATATATATATATATGCTAATATAATTATACTGCAAAATGCTTCTAATAAAAGGGCAAATACACTCATGCACATTTTATATTGGACTATTATGTCCCTTTAATAACGCTATGAATATTCAACTTTTAGGTAACAGTTTAAAGTTTATTTTTAGCTCCACTAGCCCAGCCATAGGGTACTCAGTAGCAAGCAATAGTAATAAAATACATGAAGCTTTGTATAATTATTTTGAGGATAGATGATAGATAGATGATATATAGATAGATATATAGATAGATACTGTAGATAGATACTGTATAGATAGATACTGTAGATAGATACTGTATAGATAGATACTATGGGGCTCAGGTCCGCCAGACATCGCTGAATGCGGAGAGTAATACGCTCTCTGTATTCAGCACTGCACCAGCAGCTCACAAGAGCTGCTGGTGCAACGCCGCCCCCTGCAGACTCGCGGCCAATGGTCTGCCAGCAGGGGGGTGTCAATCAACCCGATCATACTCGAATGGGTTGAATTCCGGCAATTCCTTTCCGCCTCATCAGAGCAGGCGGACAGGGTTATGGAGCAGCGGTCTTTGTGACCGCTGCTCCATAACTTGTGTTTCTGGCAAGTCTGAAGACTCGCCAGAAGCACAGGCCATCAAGCTCCATTCGTGTATGTATAGATAGATAGATAGATAGATAGATAGATAGATAGATAGATAGATAGATACTGTATAGCTAGATAGATTTATATATTATTTTGAGGATAGATGATAGATAGATAGATAGATAGATAGATAGATAGATAAGCACTAACCTGAACCAATAAAAGACCCATATGCATTAGGACTGTACACATTGTGCACACACTTATGTATAGACTGCTGCTATGGGCCCCCCGCACTTGGCCCCTGCTGTCACTGCACCCGCTGCACCAATGGTAGTTCCACCCCTGTTAAAAGTACTCTGTTATCTTAACTGATACCCACAATACCCTAATTATCAGTTATTTAATCAAACTAATCCCCTTCTTTCATTCATGAAACAAGGCTCCATCCAGTTCATATAATCTATCTAATGCAATAAAGAACATTAATAAAAAAGCTGTGTGTACATTTTTGAATATGAGCTGTCAAGAGCATTCACGCTCTTGCAAACATGTAAATGAATCTGCCAGTCCTCACACAGCTGTAGGCTTCAGTAATCTAATGGGCTCATCTGCTCTCAAAATCCTGACTAAGGATTCAGTGCACAAGGTAACCAGTAGAATTTTGAGGGAGGAAGGTGCCCCCCTTTAAAACGTGTCAAAAACATCTGCTATGACTGAGATAACATTAAAGATATATTATACCATAGTAATTGCCTGTTTGCAAAATCTTCTCAAATTATTTAATTACTATCATTTAAAGGGATAGTAAACACCAAAAATGTTATTGTTTAAAAAGATATATAGTCCCTTTATTTACAATTCCCCAGTTTTGCATAACCAATACTGTTATAGAAATATACTTTCTACCTCTGTAATTACCTTGTATCTAAGCTTCTGCTGACTGCCTCCTTATCTCAGATCTTTTGACAGACTTCCATTTCAGGCAATTAGTTCTGACTTAAATAACTAACTTCATGTGCGTGAGCACAATGTTATCTATATCAAACACACGAACTAACGCCCTCTAGCTGTGAAAAACTGTCAAATGCATTCAGCTAAGAGGTGGCCTTCAAGGGCTTAGGAATTAGCATATGAGTCTAGCTAGGTTTAGCTTTCAACTAAGAATAAGAAGAGGACATAGCAAATGTAATGATAAAAGTAAATTAGAAAGTTGTTTAAAATTACCTCCCCTGTATGAAAGTTTAATTTGGACTTTACTATCCATTTAAACTCAAATCTCACTTTTTAAATCACAAAATTAAATAAATAGATAAAAGTCTAAAATCTGATGTAATAAGTGGAGCTACTATAAAAGAAAATGGTCATAAAAAATCAATATACTATTTTTGTAAAGGAACATTTCTGTCTTGTATTTGAAAGAGTAATAGTTTAACATATTACAAATATTTTGCATGGAAGGCTGTTTAAAACACATTTCCCTTATGGGTGCTACCATTTTGGAACCTAGGTTACACTGCAGGTATCTGAAGGAAAGTTGCTGCACATGTGCGAGCATGCCAGCACTGGAATGCAGTGAAAGCTAGATTTAAACATGGCAGCATCCAGGACTAGAGGGAGACGGGGAATAACCTCAGTACAATGATTATAAAATCAAACAGGAAGTGCAACACATACCCATATTTATTGATCATTGCCTGACATGGATAACTCCCACAGAAAAAATAATATAATATATATTGTTCAAAAAACAAAGGACACTAATATATTTTAAAATATTATTTGAGATTGATCAAATACTAACGCCTAGATTTAGAGTTCTGCGGCCAAAGGGGTGCGTTAGCTACGCATGCTTTTTTTTCCCACGCACCTTTTAAATACCGCTGGTATTTAGAGTTCACAGAATGGCTGGGTTTTCAGTGCGTTAGGCTCCAAAAAGGGAGCGTAGAGCATAATTTAACGCCACTGCAACTCTAGATACCAGCGGTGCTTACGGACGCGGCCAGCTTCAAAAACGTGCTCATGCACGATTCCCCCATAGAAAACAATGGGGCCATTTGAGCTGAAAAAAAACCTAACACCTGCAAAAAAGCCGCGTTCAGCTCCTAAAGCAGCCCCATTGTTTGCTATGGGGAAACACTTCCTACGTCTGCACCTAACACTCTAACATGTACCCCGAGTCTAAACACCCCTAACCTTACACTTATTAACCCCTAATCTGCCGCCCCCGCTATCGCTGACACCTGCATATTATTATTAACCCCTAATCTGCCGCTCCGTACACCACCGCCACCTACATTATAGTTATGTACCCCTAATCTGCTGCCCCTAACACCGCCGACCCCTATATTATATTTATTAACCCCTAATCTGCCCCCCTCAACGTCGCCTCCACCTGCCTACACTTATTAACCCCTAATCCGCCTCACTCCCGCCTCAATAACCCTATAATAAATAGTATTAACCCCTAATCTGCCCTCCCTAACATCACCGACACCTAACTTCAATTATTAACCCCTAATCTGCCGACCGAATCTCGCCGCTACTGTTATAAATGGATTAACCCCTAAAGCTAAATCTAACCCTAACACTAACACCCCCCTAAGTTAAATATAATTTAAATCTAACGAAATAAATTAACTCTTATTAAATAAAATTATTCCTATTTAAAGCTAAATACTTACCTGTAAAATAAACCCTAATATAGCTACAATATAAATTATAATTATATTATAGCTATTTTAGGATTTATATTTATTTTACAGGTAACTTTGTATTTATTTTAACCAGGTACAATAGCTATTAAATAGTTAAGAACTATTTAATAGCTAAAATAGTTAAAATAATTACAAAATTACCTGTAAAATAAATCCTAACCTAAGTTACAATTAAACCTAACACTACACTATCAATAAATAAATTAAATAAAATACCTCCAATTACCTACAATTAAACCTAACACTACAGTATCAATGCATTAATTAAATACAATACCTACAAATAACTACAATTAAATAAACTAACTAAAGTACAAAAAATAAAAAAGAACTAAATTACAAAAAATAATAAAATATTTACAAACATTAGAAAAATATTACAACAATTTTAAACTAATTACACCTACTCTAAGCCCCCTAATAAAATAACAAAGACCCCCAAAATAAAAAAATGCCCTACCCTATTCTAAATTTAAAAAGTTCAAAGCTCTTTTACCTTACCAGCCCTTAAAAGGACCTTTTGTGGGGCATGCCCCAAAGAATTCAGCTCTTTTGCCTGTAAAAAAAAACATACAATACCCCCCCCAACATTACAACCCACCACCCACATACCCCTAATCTAACCCAAACCCCCCTTAAATAAACCTAACACTAAGTCCCTGAAGATCTTCCTACCTTATCTTCACCTCGCCGGGTATCACCGATCGGTCCTGGCTCCAAAATCTTCATCCAACCCAAGCGGGGGCTGGCGATCCATAATCCTGCGGCTGAAGAGGTCCAGAAGAGGCTCCAAAGTCTTCATCCTATCCGGGAAGAAGAGGCGATCCAGACCGGCAACCATCTTGATCCAAGCGGCATCTTCTATCTTCATCCGATGAGGAACGGCTCCATCTTGAAGACCTCCAGCGTGGATCAATCTTCTTCCTCCGACGTCCAACTGAAGAATGACGGTTCCTTTAAGGGACGTCATCCAAGATGGCGTCCCTCGAATTCCGATTGGCTGATAGGATTCTATCAGCCAATCGGAATTAAGGTAGGAAAATTCTGATTGGCTGATGGAATCATCCAATCAGAATCAAGTTCAATCCGATTGGCTGATCCGATCAGCCAATCAGATTGAGCTCGCATTCTATTGGCTGTTCCGATCAGCCAATAGAATGCAAGCTCAATCTGATTGGCTGATCGGATCAGCCAATTGGATTGAACTTGATTCTGATAGGCTGATTCCACCAGCCAATCAGAATTTTCCTACCTTAATTCCGATTGGCTGATAGAATCCTATCAGCCAATCGGAATTCGAGGGACGCCATCTTGGATGATGTCCCTTAAAGGAACCGTCATTCTTCAGTTGGACGTCGGAGGAAGAAGATTGATCCGCGTTGGAGGTCTTCATGATGGAGCCTTTCCTCATCGGATGAAGATAGAAGATGCCGCTTGGATCAAGATGGTTGCCGGTCTGGATCGCCTCTTCTTCCCGGATAGGATGAAGACTTTGGAGCCTCTTCTGGACCTCTTCAGCCGCAGGATTATGGATCGCCAGCCCCCGCTTGGGTTGGATGAAGATTTTGGAGCCAGGACCGATCGGTGATACCCGGCGAGGTGAAGATAAGGTAGGAAGATCTTCAGGGGCTTAGTGTTAGGTTTATTTAAGGGGGGTTTGGGTTAGATTAGGAGTGTGTGGGTGGTGGGTTGTAATGTTGGGGGGGGTATTGTATGTTTTTTTTTACAGGCAAAAGAGCTGAATTCTTTGGGGCATGCCCCACAAAAGGTCCTTTAAAGGGCGGGTAAGGTAAAAGAGCTTTGAACGTTTTTAATTTAGAATAGGGTAGGGCATTTTTTTATTTTGGGGGTCTTTGTTATTTTATTAGGGGGCTTAGAGTAGGTGTAATTAGTTTAAAATTGTTGTAATATTTTTCTAATGTTTGTAAATATTTTATTATTTTTTTGTAACTTAGTTCTTTTTTATTTTTTGTACTTTAGTTAGTTTATTTAATTGTAGTTAT
Source organism: Bombina bombina (assembly GCF_027579735.1). Taxonomy (NCBI): domain Eukaryota; kingdom Metazoa; phylum Chordata; class Amphibia; order Anura; family Bombinatoridae; genus Bombina; species Bombina bombina. The sequence continues at coordinate 684,062,173 of NC_069500.1, read as the reverse complement.
TTGTAGGTATTTAATTTATTTATTGATAGTGTAGTGTTAGGTTTAATTGTAACTTAGGTTAGGATTTATTTTACAGGTAATTTTGTAATTATTTTAACTATTTTAGCTATTAAATAGTTCTTAACTATTTAATAGCTATTGTACCTGGTTAAAATAAATACAAAGTTACCTGTAAAATAAATATAAATCCTAAAATAGCTATAATATAATTATAATTTATATTGTAGCTATATTAGGGTTTATTTTACAGGTAAGTATTTAGCTTTAAATAGGAATAATTTATTTAATAAGAGTTAATTTATTTCGTTAGATTTAAATTATATTTAATTTAGGGGGGTGTTATTGTTAGGGTTAGACTTAGCTTTAGGGGTTAATCCATTTATTACAGTAGCGGCGAGATTCGGTCGGCAGATTAGGGGTTAATAATTGAAGTTAGGTGTCGGCGATGTTAGGGAGGGCAGATTAGGGGTTAATACTATTTATTATAGGATTATTGAGGCGGGAGTGAGGCGGATTAGGGGTTAATAACTTTATTATAGTAGCGGTGCGGTCCGCTCGGCAGATTAGGGGTTAATAAGTGTAGGCAGGTGGAGGCGACGTTGAGGGGGGCAGATTAGGGGTTAATAAATATAATATAGGGGTCGGCGGTGTTAGGGGCAGCAGATTAGGGGTACATAAGGATAACGTAGGTGGCGGCGCTTTGCGGTCGGCAGATTAGGGGTTAATTATTGTAGGTAGCTGGCGGTGACGTTGTGGGGGGCAGGTTAGGGGTTAATAAATATAATATAGAGGTCGGCGGTGTTAGGGGCAGCAGATTAGGGGTACATAAGTATAACGTAGGTGGCGGTCGGCAGATTAGGGGTTAAAAAAATTTAATCGAGTGGCGGCGATGTGGGGGGACCTCGGTTTAGGGGTACATAGGTAGTTTATGGGTGTTAGTGTACTTTAGAGCACAGTAGTTAAGAGTTTTATGAACCGGCGTTAGCCCAGAAAGCTCTTAACTACTGACTTTTTTCTGCGGCTGGAGTTTTGTCGTTAGATTTCTAACGCTCACTTCAGCCACGACTCTAAATACCGGCGTTAGAAAGATCCCATTGAAAAGATAGGATACGCAAATGACGTAATGGCTGGAAAGTGAGCGTTAGACCCTTTAATGACTGACTCTAAATACCGGCGGTAGCCCAAAACCAGCGTTAGGAGCCTCTAACGCTGGTTTTGACGGCTACCGCCCAACTCTAAATCTAGGCCTAAGAGAGGCAAAACTTTTAAATGTGTAGTAGTCACATATCTGTAGTAAGGAATATGCTACAACTATGCACAATAAACTTAGTGGGATATAGGAGGGAGAAGCTGGCAAGAGGAGAGGTACACAAACACTGTGGCCTGACGGGGGGGCAAAGGAATTTATAGCGGGGGCTATTGCCCCCCATTGCCCCCTCTGTAGCAACGCCACTGTTTACAATGGAGACCATTTCAGTACGTTATAAAGACTATGCAACATGTCTCTGCTGTTTTTTTTTTCCTTTTTTTCTTTTTTTTTTTAAATTCATTCCAAACCTTGTGAAATTCATTAGTAAGACAAATTATTGAGTGGTTTTCACTAGTACATTGTACTGAGAGAATTTTACAGTTTATGCTATTGGAGCAGATTTTCACATAATTTTTAAAATGTTCTATTTCCACAGATTTTACCTCATGAAACTCGTGTTGATGTCTGTCGTGCAGTAAATCTTGGCTGCTCCCATGGCCATTTTTTTCAGTGCTAAATTCTTTGCAAATATTTAGCTCAAATATAAAATATACACAAATAAATAGTTCAGAGCTTCCCAAAAAAGAGAAAGGCTCTAAATCAAACAAAATCTCCAAACTCACAATTTCAAAATATACAGAATAATTGGCAAAAACATGTAATTGCTAAATAAGCTTAAGTACCATTTAACAATTTTATCTTTAAAAAAAAATATTTAAATTTTATGCAAAAAAATTCTAAAAATAGAAATCCAAAATATATAGATTTTTTTCTACTTCTACCTAAAAGAGAAAGTTTCAGCTATACACAGTATATATAATATACATTGCTTTTCTGGGGGCATTGTCCCAGCCATCCATTGAGCAGCAGAGTCCCAGGTCTCAGTTATACTTAATCACGCACTTCCCGCTAGATTAGTTTTAAATGTAAACATCCTATTTTTTTTACGCATATAAATTATCTTGGATCACAACTTCCAAATATAGCAAAAAAGCTCTTCTATTGATTTACATAGGCCGTCAAATACCTATAAAGCAAACATATACACTTCAGTGCAAACCGCTACAACATAACCTAATCCAATGCTTAGCAACTAGATGGTACTCACTCTACGAGTATACCAGCACTTCTTTGTCACAGGTGGCTCTTTTATTGATGGGGTTATTCAGGTGTGTCTAGCTCATATTTGTTGAGAGCAGTCTGGTCACTTATGCCAGGTTGGGTAATGCAATAGCAGATTGCACTATGTTTTATATGAGTTCTAGGTATTTTATCTCCACCAGCTGTATCCTTATCTACAGCAGTGCAAAAAATGTAAATACATCCATTAAGTGACAAAGTGACAAAAGAGCGCAACCCCTAAAATTGACATCTGCGTACAAAATCGGGTATTCGAGTCCTAACATGAGTACTGTATAAAGCTTATATGTTCTAAGAGATACTATACAGATATGAAAAGAGTAAATAGGTGAAAACAAGTACATTAGGTGATCTTTTCATTTACATTTTTTTGTGCTCACTTGTAAAATCCGAATTTATGGAGGCTGTCTCACCCGTGTCCAGTAAGGGGGTATGACACACACATACAGAGTATTTATGTTTTAGATATCCAGGATAGATATATATCATGCCCCTTCTCAATTGGAGTTGCATTACAAATTTGTGTCTGTGTTATATCCTTGTCCCACTACCTTTGTAACACATTGGCTTTGTGATAATCATTATTATCTGACTACCCCTGTCACTCCGATAGTCCATTTACATTACATTGCAGGTAATGTTAGGGTGAAGGCATGGCTCATTCAGCCTATAGGGATGTGCAGATAGAATTCATACAGCTGCGCTCACAATACACTGCACCAGTAACAGTAGACTGACACTCGCTTCTGCTCTAGACATAACATGTAGATATGACATTTTTGGTAAGCTTATGTGATCATTGTTGAGCAAACACTCATTGCTATTTCCACTGCTGACAGTAGGTTGCCACTTTTTTTACGATCATGTAACTGCCATCTAGTACATAATTTTCAGTTTGTTTATCTCCTTTTACTGCTAGTTATGGGCATTCTGCTAATAGAAGCTAGGTTGTGATAACTACATATAAGACAGTGTTTTATTATCTATTATTCACATCTGGATCCGTTTTAAATTCTTTGTTTGTTTTTTGTATCATTATGGGATGTATTGGATTACTATGGGATGTATAGCAGTGGCACGGTTTACACTGCTTGTATCTGGGTCACACACATTCTTTTATTAGGCATTAATTAGACTACAGTTCTACTCACACATATGGATCAATGTTATTTCAGAATATTATAAGATTGTATATGTATGTTTTTTCACTTGTTTTGTAATTATGTGTAAACCTTAGGGTTGCTATGATAATTGCTAGGGGGAGGGGCTTATATGGTATTTAAGTTGGATTTTCACTTGTATTTGTTGGTCTGATAATGGGGTGCAAGCCCCAAAACGTCACTGGAAGAAAGAACACTTTTTGAAGTAAAGGTATACCTTGCTAGTACTGGGTTGGACCCCCTTTTGCCTTCAGAACTGCCTTAATTCTTTGTGGCATAGATTCAACAAGGTGTTGAAAACATTCCTCAGAGATTTTAGTCCATATTGACATGATAGCATCACACAGTTGCTGCAGAATTTTCGGCTGCACATCCATGATGCGAATCTCCCGTTCCCCCACATCCCAAAGGTGCTCTATTGGATTGAGATCTGGTGACTATGGAGGCCATTGGAGTACAGTGAACTCATTGTCATGTTCAAGAAACCAGTTTGAGATGATTTGAGCTTCGTGACATGGTGCATTATCCTGCTGGAAGTAGCCATCAGAAGATGTGTACACTGTAGTCATAAAGAGATGGACATGGTCAGCAACAATACTCAGGTAGGCCATGGCGTTTAAACAATGCTCAATTGGTACTAAGGGGTCCAAAGTGTGCCAAGAAAATATCCCACACACCATTACACCACCAGCCTGAACCGTTGTTACAAGGCAGGATGGATCCATGCTTTCATGTTGTTTACGCCAAATTCTGATCCTACCATCTGAATGTCGCAGCAGAAATCTAGTCTCATCAGACCAGGCAACGTTTTCCTAATCTTCTATTTGCCAATTTTGGTGAGCCTGTGCGAATTGTAGCCCCATTTTCCTATTCTTAGCTGACAGGAGTGGCACCCGGTGTGGTCTTCTGCTGCTGTAGCCCATCTGCTTCAAGGTTCGATGTGTTGTGTTTTCAGAGATGGCATTTTGCATACCTTGGTTGTAACAAGAGGTTAATTGAGTTACTATTGCCTTTCTATCATCTCAAACCAGTCTGCCCATTCTCCTCTGACCCCAACAAGGCATTGTCATCCACACAACTGCCGCTCACTGGATATTTTCCCTTTTTTTGGACCATTCTCTGTAAACCCTAGAGATGGTTGTGCATAAAAATCCCAGTAGATAAGCAGTTTTTGAAATACTCAGACCAGCCCATCTGGCACCAACAACCATACCATGTTCAAAGTCACTTAAATCCCCTTTCTTCCCATTCTGATGCTCGGTTTGAACTTCAGCAAGTCGCCTTCACCACGTCTAGATGCCTAAATGCATTGAGTTGCTGTCATGTGATTTGCTGATTATCAATTTGTGTTACCAAGCAATTGAACAGGTGTACCTAATAAAGTGGACGGTGAGTGTATATATATATATATATATATATATATACACTCCACAACAGTTGCAGCGTCGCGCTCTATCTCACCCTCCTTACACGCTGCACGCTCTCACGGCACTTTCGGAGCTCCAATGGGGGGGATGACGTCATCAAGTCTCCTGGATATGCTACCGAGTAGTTACTGCTCGTCCCACAGTACAGGTATGTAAGAGGATACAAAAGGTAACTCAGGCACTTCCCGGAGATTAAGATAAAAAGAAAGCTTTATTTAATCCAAGTAGTAAAAACAGACTAAAGCTTAGTCTAAACTGACACAGCTTAAACAATTAATTGTTTAAGCTGTGTCAGTTTAGACTAAGCTTTAGTCTGTTTTTACTACTTGGATTAAATAAAGCTTTCTTTTTATCTTAATCTCCGGGAACTGCCTGAGTTACCTTTTGTATCCTCTTTATATATATATATATATATATATATATATATATATATATATATATATATATATATAGGAATCGCTATTTATAAATACACAAAAAAATATTCTGCTATGTGCAGAACATTGAAATGTGAAATATTTACAGTAAATACACGCTATAACACTTTATTAAAAATGAATATTGTATTAATATGTTTTATATGTTTTCATCTACTTAACTGCAAAGGGCTCAATGCACATATATATATATAAATTAACAATTAAATCAGCACTACTAGTATAATATTCAATACAGTCATTCACAGTCATTCACGACTCATGTTGTCAAAAAGAGATAAATCTGTCAGGTGCACGGTAGTGGTGAATGATTGAAATATTGAATTGAAGGAAAAAGATCACTATTGTCCAGCACTAGACTATTATAACATAAATAAGAAAAAAAATCCCAAGGGGAGAAAGCAAGAGGACTAAAGGGAACTAGTAAGCTGAAAAAAAACAGAGACCACCTTTCAAATAGTAACAATTTATATTAATAATGGGCAACATTGTAACAATTTGAATCTATAGGGCAAAAGAAGCTACAACATAAATTAAGTTCATACAACAATGTCCATAGATACATCCTGAATCATGGATAACATTTGTTGAACACCAGAACGAGTTGCAGTTCATCAAATCATCTCCCAGAACATTGCAAACAGCGGGTTTCAAATCCCATTCACAGAGTAAACTACTATTCCTAAATATCTTCCCAGGGGATATAGTAATTTGAAAGTTGTGTTGGAAACTTATATTTGGTATTTGTAATCCACAGGTAGCATAATATGCATTAGGTCAGTATTGCAGACATCATCACTGTATGATATATATATAACAAGTAGTCAATCACACCCTCTGACTTTCAGACTATAGGATTTCCTCAGTTAGCCGCTTCACAGAGGTGATAGAGTGTATAAGCGTGTACTCAATGCAAGAAAGCAGATAGCATATGTAGACATGCAGGTAGGTTGTGATATATGTAGCGTATATTAGTATGCAGCAAATAAAGCAATGATATTAGGCTACAATCCACAAAAGGTTATACATTCAAGGCAATCTTTCACACCCTCTGACTGGTTAGTAAAAGATATCAATCTTTATCATAACCGCTTCACAGAGGTCTCAGCATATGTGTTGCAAGATATCGATAAGATTACCTGCTCCAAATTGGACCAAGATAGACGCTACATATCCATTGCAATATCACCTGTAATGGTAGTTCCAAAACACAAAACACATTCTTCGTTGATACAAATTCTGGTTGGTGTATAGCTGAAAGGCTCTTAAGTGCACAACACGCCTTTACTCATATGCACCATATGACAGAAACAAATTGAAGCGGCGGTGTTCAGCTGTTAACATCGCCGTGGATCCACTGCTACGGGCTTCTTCCGGCTTAATGTCATTGGTGGATACTTCCATCTATTTAAACAGTAAACTCCTCCTGTTTAACTATTGATAGCCCAGTGAAATATAGTCAAGACATTTCTATATCGGTTACCAAAAAGTTATTACCACTTATAGCATATTTTACCAATTTAACACAGTATATTTATCTTTAGTTCAATAACAAAGACATCTCACCCGTGTGCTGTATAAACAAAAAGATGGCTCTATCTTTTAATATTTCAGAAATGTTAGGATGATCAGAAGATATAGATCTATTTCAATCCCCTAGGAATGATCCAAAATTTATTTAACTTTCAAATTACTATATCCTCTGGGAAGATATTTAGGAATAGTAGTTTACTCTGTGAATGGGATTTGAATCCCACTGTTTGCAATGTTCTGGGAGATGATTTGATAAACTGCAACTCGTTCTGGTGTTCAACAAATGTTATCCATGATTTAGGATGTACCTATGGACATTGTTGTATGAACTTGGTTTATGTTGCAGCTTCTTTTACACTATAGATTCAAATTGTTACAATGTTGCCCATTATTAATATAAATGGTTACTATTTGAAAGGTTGTCTCTGTTTTTTTTTTCAGATTACTAGTCCCCTTTAGTCCTCTTGCTTTCTCCCCTTGGGATTTTGTTCTTATTTATGTTATAATAGTCTAGTGCTGGACAATAGTGGTATTTTTCCTTCAATTATATATATATATATATACATACACACACATATGTAGTTATGTGCTTATATGTTTATATTTGTCTGTAAATACATATATGCAGGTTCTATGATGTAAAAAAATGAGACAAAGATAAATCATTTCAGAACTTTTTCCACCTTTAATCTGACCTATAAACTGTACAACTTGATTGAAAAACAAACTGAAACTTCTAGGTGGAGGGAAGTAAAAATAAAAAAAATAAAATAATATGGTTGCAGTATAACTGGGGATGTAGCTGTGTTTAGAATTGAGCAATCACATTCAAAATCATGTTAAATAGGAGTCAGTACACACCTGCAATCATTTAAAGTGCCTCTGATTAACCCCAAATAAAGTTCAGCTGTTCTAGTAGGTCTTTCCTGACATTTTCTTAGTCGCAACCTACAGCAAAAACCATGGTTCGCATAGAGTTTCCAAAGCATCAGCGGTATCTCATTGTTAAAAGGTATCAGTCAGGAGAAGGGTACAAAATTATTTCCAAGGCATTAGATATACCATGGAACACAGTGAAGACAGTCATCATCAAGTGGAGAAAATATGGCGCAACAGTGACATTACCAAGAACTGGACGTCCCCTCAAAATTGATGAAAAGACGAGAAGAAAACTGATTTGGGAGCCTGCCAAGAGGCCTACAGCACCATTAAAGGAGCTGCAGGAATATCTGGCAAGTACTGGCTGTGTGGTACATGTGACAACAATCGCCCGTATCCTTCATATGTCTGGGCTATGGGGTAGAGTGGCAAGACAGAAGCCTTTTCTTAAAAAAAAAAAAAACATCCAAGCCCAGCTAAATTTTGCAAAAACACATCTGAAGTCTCCCAAAAGCATGTCGCAAAAGGTGTTCTTGTTTGATGAAACCAAGATTAAACATTTTGGCCATAATTCCAAAAGATATGTTCAGCGCAAAAACAACACTGCATATAACCAAAAGAACACCATACCCACAGTGAAGCATTTTGATGGCAGCATCATGCTTTGGGTCTGTTTTTCTTCAGCTGGAACTGGGGCCTTAGTCAAGGTAAAGGGAATTATGAACAGTTCCAAATACCAGACAATATTGGCACAAAACCTTCAGGCTTCTGCTAGAAAGCTGAACATTAAGAGGAACTTCATCTTTATGCATGACAACGCCCCAAAGCATACATCCAAATCAACAAAGGAATGGCTTCACCAGAAGAAGATTAAAGTTTTGGAATGGCCCAGTCAGAGCCCAGACCTGAATCCAATCTAAAATCTGTGGGGTGATCTTAAGTGGGCTGTGCACAAGAGATGCCCTCACAATCTGACAGATTTGGAGTGTTTTTGCAAAGAAGAGTGGGAAAATCTCAAGTCAAGATGTACCATGCTGAAAAACTCATACCCGAAAAAAACTGAGTGCTGTAATGAAATCAAAGGGTGCTTCAACAAAGTATTAGTTTAAGGGTGTGCACACTTATGCAACCATATTATTTTAGTTTTTATTTCTACTTCCCTCCACCTAAAAGATTTTAGCTTGTTTTGCAATTGAGTTGTACAGTTTATAGGTCACATTAAAGGTGGAAAAAGTTCTGAAATGATTTATCTTTGTCTAATTTTTTTTCATCACAGAAACATGACATTTTAACAGGGGTGTGTAGACTTTTTGTATCATATATATATATATATATATATATATATATATATATATATATATATACACTGTATATATATATATATATACATATATACATACATATAAATAAATACATACATACACACATATCCCTCTTTAGACATGTATATGTATGTATGTCTACGTTAAAGCTCTTTTCCTGCCTTTCTTTTTCTAACACTAGAGAGCTCGTATCTTTGATCCTTTAAAACTTTTTCTGTCATTTTTTAAAATTCTTTTTATTAGATGGTATTATGAGTGTAACTGTACTTTGTAATGTATTTTGTATGTGTTTTTTGACACTTTTTTGTTTTTTGAAACAGTTAAACAGAGCTCTGAGATCACGCTATCCCGACGCTGGTTAACTTCAATTGCACTTAAGTGATCGTGATTACTTTCAACTTGTAATACAAGCGAAAAAACAGATGTACACAAATACTCTTGATAAACCCTTTTTCTCTTGTAAGATGTATTGAGTCCACGGATTCATCCATACTTATGGGATATTCTCCTTCCCTACAGGAAGTGGCAGAGAGAGCACCCACAGCAGAGCTGTCCATATAGCGCCTCCCTTAGCTCCACCCCCCCCCCCCCCAGTCATTCTCTCTGCCTGCTTAACTGCTAGGAAGGGCAAAGTGAGTGTGGTGACAAAAATGTTACGTTTTAATTTTCTCAAGCATAAGTTTGTTATTTTAAATGGTACCGGTGTGTACTATTTACTCTCTGGCAGAAAAGGGATGAAGATTTCTGCAAGGAGGATGATGATCTTAGCATTTTGTAACTAAGATCCACTACTGTTCTCACAAGGGCTGAAGAGTACAGGAAAACTTCATTTGGGGGAACAGTTTGCAGGCTAAACTGCATTAAGGTATGTTCAGCCTATTTTTTTCTAGACAGACTGTGTTATTTCTAGAAAAGGCTGGCAATATCCCCATGAGGAAAAGGTAAGCTGTATTCAGTAAAAGAGGAATCCAAGCTTGCATAAAGGGCTCATGTCACTGGTGACACTAATAGGAAAAAACGTTTTGGTTTAATTACAAATAAAACGTTTTTTGAGGGACTTTAAGGGGTCTTTGTGGCTTGTTTAAGGGTTATTAACCCACATGGCTAGTTTAAGAAACACTCTGTGGTGTTTTTTAGGTCCCATAACTTCGAGTGAGGTGGGAGGGGCCTATTTTCAGTTGCACAGTTTATTTACCTCAGAAGCATCCAGCTACTTCTCCAGAGATTCCTGCTGTATTTGAGGGCTGTAAAGAGGTTTTTTTCCCCACAAATCGTTCCTAAAGGGTAGGTAGGCGCCACAGCAGAGCTGTGGCAAGGTGCTGAACGTTATTTTATCGGTTTTGAAGTTTTTTCAATCCGGTTTTTACATTAAGGGGTTAATTGTTTATTTGCATAGTGGTTCAAAGTTACTAAGGCTTTATGATGCTACTGTAAAAATTTTGTTTTGTTTACTGCTTTTTAACACTGTTTTGCAGAGTTTGTGCAGCTTTTTTTCTCTTAAAGGCACAGTACCGTTTTTGTTTAAAGTGTTATTTACTTTGATTAAAGTGTTTTCCAAGCTTGCTTGTTACATTACTAGCCTGTTTAACATGTCTGACACCAAGGAAAATCCGTGTTCTATGTGTTTAGAAGCCATTGTGGAACCCCCTCTTAGAATGTGTCCCACTTGCACTGATATGTCTATAAATTATAAAGAGCATATTTTAGCACTTAAAAATATTGCAATAGATGATTCTCAGTTAGAAGCAAATGAGGGTTTAGCATCTAGCTCTCCCCAAATGTCACAACCAGTAATGCCCGCACAAGTGACGCCAAGTACCTCTAGTGCGTCTAATTCATTTACTTTACAAGACATGGCCACAGTTATGAATAAAACCCTCACAGAGGTTTTCTCTAAACTGCCTGGTTTACAAGGAAAGCATAACAGCTCTGGGTTAAGAACAAATGCTGAGCTGTCTGACGCTTTAGTAGCCGATATACCCTCACAATGTTCTGAAGTAGGGGTAAGGGATTTGTTATCTGAGGGAGAGATTTCTGATTCAGTAAAGACGCTCCCTCAGACAGATTCTGATATGACAACCTTTAAATTTAAGCTTGAACACCTCCGCTTATTGCTCAAGGAGGTATTAGCTACTCTAGACGATTATGACCCTATAGTGGTCCCAGAGAAATTGTGTAAAATGGACAGATACTTAGAGGTTCCTGTTTACACTGATGTTTTTCCAGTCCCTAAGAGGATTGTGACTATTGTTACTAAGGAGTGGGATAGACCAGGTATTCCGTTCGCTCCCCCTCCTGTTTTTAAGAAAATGTTTTCCATATCTGACACCATACAGGACTCGTGGCAGACTGTTCCTAAGGTGGAGGGAGCTATTTCAACTATTGCTAAGCATACAACTATACCTATCGAAGACAGTTGTGCTTTCATAGATCCTATGGATAAAAAATTAGAGGGTCTCCTAAAGAAAATTTTTGTTCATCAAGGTTTTCTTCTCCAACCTATTGCATGCATTGTTCCTGTAACTACTGCAGCTGCTTTCTGGTTTGAGGCTCTAGAAGAGGCTCTTCAGGTTGAGACTCCATTAGAGGATATTATGGATAGAATTAAGTTGGCTAATTCTTTCATTACAGATGCCGCTTTCCAAATGGCTAAATTAGCGACAAAGAATTCAGGTTTTGCCATTTTAGCACGCAGGGCATTATGGCTTAAGTCCTGGTCTGCTGATGTGTCATCAAAATCTAAATTGTTGAACATCCCTTTCAAAGGAAAGACTCTATTCGGGCCTGCACTGAAAGAAAGTATTTCAGACATCACTGGAGGGAAAGTCCATGCCCTCCCTCAGGATAAAACAAAAAAGATGAGGACCAAACAAAATAATTTTCGTTCCTTTCGGAACTTCAAGGGTGGTCCCGCTTCAGCTTCCCCTGCAGCAAAGCAAGAGGGGTATTCTGTCCAATCCAAATCAGTCTAGAGACCTAACCAGGCTTGGAACAAAGATAAACAGGCCATGAAGTCTGCTGCTGCCTCTAAGACAGCATGAAGGGGTAGCCCCCGATCCGGGACCGGATCTATTAGGGGGCAGAATCTATCTCTTTGCTCAGGCTTGGGCAAGAGATGTTCACGATTCCTGAGCTTTAGAAATTGTGTCCCAAGGATATCTTCTGGACTTCAAAGACTCCCTCCCCCCCCCCCCCCCCCCGGGGGAGATTTCACATTTCTCAATTGTCTGCAAACCAGACAAAGAGAGAGGCATTCTTACGCTGTGTAGAAGACCTACATACCATGGGAGTGATCCGCCCAGTTCCAAGAGCGGAACAAGGGCTAGGTTTTTACTCCAACCTGTTTGTGGTTCCCAAAAAAGAGGGAACTTTCAGACCAATCTTGGATTCAAAATTCTAAACAAATTCCTCAGAGTACCATCTTTCAGGATGGAGACTATTCGGACTATTCTTCCTCTGATCCAGGAGGGTCAATATATGACTACCGTGGATTTAAAGGATGCATATCTACACATCCCTATTCACAGAGATCATCATCAATTCCTCAGATTCACCTTCTGGACAGGCATTACCAGTTTGTGGCCCTTCCCTTCGGGTTGGCCACGGCTCCCAGAATTTTCACAAAGGTGCTAGGGTCCCTTTTGGCGGTTCTAAGACCGCGGGGTATAGCAGTGGTGCCTTATCTAGACGACATCTTAATTCAGGCGTCGACTTTCCAGCTAGCCAAGTCTCACACGGACATCGTGTTGGCTTTTCTGAGATCTCACGGGTGGAAGGTGAACATAAAAAAGAGTTCTCTCATCCCTCTCACAAGAGTTTCCTTCCTAGGGACTCTGATAGACTCGGTAGAAATGAAAATATTTCTGACGGAGGTCAGAAAATCAAAACTTTTAATCACTTGCCGAGCTCTTCATTCCATTCCTCGGCCATCAGTGGCTCTGTGTATGGAGGTAATCGGACTCATGGTAGCGGCAATGGACATAGTTCCCTATGCCCGCCTAAACATCTCAGACCACTGCAACTATGCAGGCTCAAACAGTGGAATGGGGATTATGCAGATTTATCTCCTCAACTGCATCTGGACCAAGAGACCAGAGATTCTCTTCTTTGGTGGTTGTCTCAGGACCACCTGTCTCAGGGAATGTGTTTCCGTAGGCCAGAGTGGCTCATAGTAACGACAGATGCCAGCCTGCTAGGCTGGGGTGCAGTCTGGAAATCCCTGAAAGCACAGGGGTTATGGTCTCGGGAGGAATCTCTCCTCCCGATAAACATTCTAGAACTGAGAGCGATATTCAATGCACTTCAGGCGTGGCCTCAGCTAGCTGCGCCCAAATTCATCACATTTCAGTCGGACAACATCACAACTGTAGCCTATATCAATAATCAAGGAGGAACACAGAGTTCTCTAACGATGATGGAGGTAACAAAAATAATCCGATGGGCGGAGGATCACTCTTGCCATCTCTCAGCAATCCATATTCCAGGGGTAGAGAACTAGGTGGCGGATTTCCTAAGTCGTCAGACTTTTCATCCGGGGGAGTGGGAGCCCCATCCGGAGGTATTTGCCCAGCTGACTTAGCTATGGGGCACACCAGAATTGGATCTGATGGCGTCCCGATAGAACGCCAAACTTCCTCGTTACGGGTCCAGGTCCCGGGATCCCCAGGCGGTACTGATAGATGCTCCAGCAGTGCCCTGGTCCTTCAATCTGGCTTATATATTTCCACCGTTTCCTCTCCTCCCACGTCTGGTTGCCAAAATCAAACAGGAGAGAGCTTCGGTGATTCTGATAGCGCCTGCGTGGCCACACAGGACTTGGTATGCAGACCTGGTGGACATGTCATCTGTTCCACCATGGACTCTGCCAATGAGGCAGGACCTTCTAATCCAAGTTCTGTTCAAGCATCCAAATCTAATTTCCAAATCTAATTTCTCTGACTGCTTGGAGATTGAACGCCTGATTCTATCAAAGCGTGATTTCTCTGAGTCGGTCAATGATACCCTGATTCAGGCTAGAAAGCCTGTTACCAGGAAAATCTATCATAAGATTTGGCGCAAATATCTTTGTTGGTGTGGATCCAAGGGTTACTCATGGAGTAAGATTAGGATTCCAAGAATTTTGTCCTTTCTCCAAGAAGGATTGGAGAAAGGATTATCAGCTAGTTCCTTAAAGGGACAAATATCTGCTCTGTCTATTCTTTTACACAAACGTCTGGCAGATGTTCCAGACGTTCAAGCATTTAGTCAGGCCTTGGTCAGGATCAAGCCTGTCTTTAAACCTGTTGCTCCGCCATGGAGCCTAAACTTGGTTCTTAAAGTTCTTCAAGGGTTCCGTTTGAACCTATGCATTCCATAGATATTAAGCTTCTATCTTGGAAAGTTTTGTTTTTAGTAGCTATCTCTTCGGCTCAAAGAGTTTCTGAGTTATCGGCTTTACAGAATGACTCACCTTACCTAGTTTTCAATGCAGATAAGGTGGTTTTGCGTACCAAACCTGGGTTTCTTCCTAAGGTTGTTTCTAATAGGAATATCAATCAGGAGATTGTTGTTCCTTCTCTGTGTCCTAATCCTTCATCAAAGAAGGAACGTCTGTTGCACAATCTTGATGTGGTTCAGGCTTTAAAGTTCTACTTACAAGCAACTAAAGATTTCCGTCAAACATCTTCATTGTTTGTTGTTTATTCTGGTAAACGGAGAGGACAAAAGGCTACGACTACCTCTCTTTCCTTTTGGCTGAAAAGCTTCATCCATTTGGCTTATGAGATTGCTGGCCAGCAGCCTCCTGAAAGAATTACTGCTCATTCTACTAGAGCAGTGGCTTCCACATGGGATTTTAAAAATGAGGCTTCTGTTGAACAGATTTGTAAGGCGGCGACTTGGTCTTCGCTTCATACTTTTTCCAAATTTTCCAAATTTGAAACTTTTGCTTCTTCGGAGGCTATTTTTGGGAGAAAGGTTCTACAAGCAGTGGTGCCTTCCGTTTAAGGTACCTGTCTTGTCCCTCCCTTCATCCGTGTCCTAAAGCTTTGGTATTGGTATCCCATAAGTATGGATGAATCCATGGACTCGATACATCTTACAAGAGAAAACAGAATTTATGCTTACCTGATAAATTTCTCTTTCTCTTGTGATGTATCGAGTCCACAGCCCGCTCTGTCTATTTAAGACAGGTAGTATATTTTTATTTAAAAAAACTTCAGTTACCACTGCACCCTATAGTTTCTCCTTTTTCTTCCTAGCCTTCGGTCGAATGACTGGGAGGTGGAGCTAAGGGAGGAGCTATATGGACAGCTCTGCTGTGGGTGCTCTCTCTGCCACTTCCTGTAGGGAAGGAGAATATCCCATAAGTATGGATGAATCTGTGGACTTGATACATCACAAGAGAAAGAAATTTATCAGGTAAGCATAAATTCTGTTTTTTAATTGCGCTTAACTGTTAGTGCTCTACTTGTAATCTGGCCCAAAATGTCCTAAAGAAATTGAGTATTTTTTTCATACTAGAATGTTCCTTTAACAATCCAAGCCCGGTATTTTT